>NC_135503.1:80110111-80330111 GCF_052857255.1 Amblyomma americanum | reverse complement strand
TACAAAGCTTTCTGCATTCATTTAAAATTTGCACTCGTGAGGTTTAACATCTCGAAGCGACACACGAGCTCTAAGAGATGCCGTAGTGGCAGGCTCCGCATTAATTAATACCACCCGCGGATCTTTACCATCTGCCGACATCGGACATCACTCAGGAGGCATTTTTATATGGTAAAATAATGCAGCGCGAAAAAACAAGGACGAACAGAAGTGGACTGGACAGGGCGCTGGACAACAAGCCCAAACAGCCGCTTTAGTGCATTTTATATCGCCGCCATCGAAATGCTACAGCCACGCCCGGGATAAAACCCGCGACCTTGGTATCAGCAACCAAACGCAAAACCACTTAACCACAACGGCGGGTGGTGTTTTTTCACACAGACAATATGTTTAGGGGATGCCCCCAAGGTGGAGTAAATTTGTAATAAGGGAGTAATAGAGTCAGGGCAACGTTAGACTTTAACCAACCAAATGATCAGGCAGGCTTTCGTAAAGGATATTCCACAATAGACCATATTCACACTATCAATCAGGTGATAGAGAAATGCGCAGAATATAACCAACCTCTATATATAGCTTTCATTGATTACGAGAAAGCATTCGACTCAGTGGAAACCTCAGCAGTCATACAGGCATTGCGTAATCAGGGGGTAGAAGAGCCTTATGTCAAAATACTGGAAGATATATATATAGCAACTGCACAGCTACTATAGTCCTCCATAAAGTCAGCAATAAAATTCCAATAAGGAAGGGCGTCAGGCAAGGAGACACGACTCGCCAATGCTGTTCACCGCATGTTTGCAGGAGGTATTTCGAGGCCTGAATTGGGAACAGTTGGGAATAAGAATAAATGCAGAATACCTAAATAATCTGAGATTTGCTGATGACATTGCCTTGCTGAGTCACTCAGGAGGTGAACTGCAAATCATGATCAACGAGTTAGACAGGCAGAGCAGATCGATGGGTCTAAAAATTAACATGCAGAAAACCAAGGTAATGTTCAACAGCCTAGCAAGGGAACAACAATTCACAATTGGCAGCGAGAGCCTAGAAATTGTGCCGGAATACGTCTACTTAGGGCAGGTAGTGACAGCTGATCCGGATCATGAGAGGGAGATAACTAGAAGGATAAGAATGGGGTGGAGCGCATATGGCAAATTCTCGCAGATCATGAGTGGCAGTTTACCAATTTCCCTCAGGAGGAAAGTGTACAACAGCATAATCTTACCGGTACTCACCTACGGGGCAGAAACGTGGAGGCTAACGAAAAGAGTTCAGCTTAAGTTAAGGACAACGCAGCGAGCCATGGAAAGAAAAATGATAGGTGTAACGTTAAGAGATCGGAAGCGGGCAGAGTGGGTGAGGGAACAAACACGGTTAATGAAATCCTAGTCGAAATCAAGAGAAAGAAATGGGCTTCGGCAGGGCATGTAATGCGAAGGCAAGATAACCGCTGGTCTTTAAGGGTAACGGAGTGGGTTCCAAGAGAAAGTAAGCGTAGCAGGAGGCGGCAGAAGGTTAGATGGGCGGAGGAGATTAAGAAGTTTGCAGGCAAAGGGTGGATGCAGCTGGCAAAGGATAGGGTTAATTGGAGAGACATGGGAGAGGCCTTTGCCCTGCAGTGGGTGTAGTAAGGCTGATGATGATGATGAAGAGAGTAATTACTCATTGGCATCCACCCACGCACAGCCATACGGCTACAAAGGAAAGCTACACAGCTTTCTCAGAAACTTCGCAGCTAAAGAAAAATTCGTCCTGGTCCGGGGTTCGAACCCGGGACCACCGCTTCACTGGAGCAGTCGCTCTACCAGCTGAGCTAACCAGGACGGCAAAGTTATGGTAGGACGAGAGCGAATTGACCAATAACTCGAAGTTGGAATAGTGTTAATCAAAGCCCATTAGAAAGCATGCCTTTAACGAATGATGGCAGAGCACATCCACATTTGGCCAAATTTTAAGCTTCAGTACATCGCTGAAACAGCCGTGTTTGATAGCCTCAATAATGGATAGTTCCGGTCATCCAGCTAGCTCGGTGTATGAGGTAAGCGTTAAGTTAAAGGTCGCTATGAGCAGAGCGAATTAGTGCGGGAGCGTAATAAGCCATAGAAACGCGCACGCGCGTGCAGGCGCCTGATCTCACTTCCTAGACGGCTCTGGTGAGCGTGTTGCATTCCTGCTGGTTATCTTCTTTGGCCGAGAGCATGAGCTACAGATCTGGAAAGTTTATGCAGTTCGATGCTTTCGGCTGAGACGAGTTATAGCATGCAGGACGCAGTCATACTGGCGGTTTTCTTGCGTATTGTTTTATACGCAGCCGCAACTCGTAAAAGTTTTTCTGCTCTGTAAATTGGAAGGAAAAGATGAGCTTCCTAGTTACGAGAGCCATCAACGAAATGGTCGGCGCAAGTCAGCGCTGGCGCGTGTTCTGTAAATTTTTCTGCATGCTTTTGTCGTGCCTGTAGGACTGAGGGTCAACCGGCCGGCTGTGTTTGTTCTTCGTGTTCCTTAATTCATCGCTACCGGACCGCCGTTTTATCCTTTTTTTTTACCCGCGAGGAGCGGTCACGGGCCTTGTTTTTGAAATAGTTATTTCCTTTTCAATTCATTCGATCCTCTGTTGTTGGTCGCTGTTCAGGTAGGTCGAGAGAAAAGACTTCACGCCGGTCGGTGTAGAGACATGCCATGATGCTGCTTACTTGCGTAAACGCGTCTCGCGCCGAGGTAGCACTTAGGGCGCCTCGATGCATCGATCCTAGTCGCACTGGCTGACCAGCCGCGATGCTGACGAATGATGTAATGCAGCTACGCATTTAGCAAGTCTTATCAGGCGCTAAGGGGGAACTTCAACTGCGCGGGAACGCGGACGTGCTCTGCATGGGCTCCGTGAATCGTCAGTGTTTTTGACCGGAAAACCCGAGTTTAATGCAAAGTGTTTATTGGATGTGTTCCGTGAAGTTACGAGGACCATCTGAACACCAATTTTATCTCTGTGAGTAGAATCTATTTCCACTTACGGGACATTGAAATCTTGAGGCGGCGAGAGTCACGCTAACCCTAACGCCGACGTAGCGTCGGCCGTGGCCGAAGCAGGAGACGCATGGGCTTCGCTGGCCCTACCGGGGCTGAGCAGCCTCGACGGCGGCATGGCATCAGCATCGACTGCGGCACACATTACGGCCCCGGTTATTGAAAATAGCCCGGGTACGGACCAGCCCCAAGCCATGGAGCTTGCAAGCATCAGCAACGCCGGAGGTACGAGGGGACCGCAAGAACAACCAAGAGTCTACCCAGTCAACGAGACCCCGTGGCGAGTGATGAAGGAATTAGTGGAGTGCAGAGCCCAGAAGGATAGGAAAGCTACCGGTCAAGCAAGTACACCTTCCGAGGCAAACAAGACTCCAGTGAGTACGAGCGATCCGCAGCAGCAGAAACCTGGGACGCTGGGACCGAACGCCATGGTCCCGAACGCGCCACCGGCGTCCGCTGTAAACAAACAACTGAAGACGCTCGCTGGTAACAGGCGAGATTTCGTACAGCTCCCGAAAGGAGGATACAAAATCGTATTCCGACCGAAGAGCCACAACCTAAGAGTGGGAGATTTCAAGCCCAGCGATTACATACAAGCCCTGGTGAAGGAATGCAACCTGGTCTACATCGGCGACATGCTTGTCGCGGTGAAAGCCATCTCAAACATAATAATAGTCCGGACGCCAGATGGTGCGAAGGCAGAAGCTCTGCAAAAGACGAGGAAGTTGTGCCTCGGAGACAAAGAATTCGAGTTCAATGCCTACTGCTCCACAGCGGAGGGAACTGTCCGGGGTGTGGTGCATGGAGTGATGGCCGGCACCACGCAAGAAATCCTAATGAACCACATCCAAGTAGCAACGCCGGGAATTCGTGCAGTCTACGCCAGAATGCTCGGGAAGTCAGAGTCAGCGCTCATCGCGTTCGATGGACCGAGGTTGCCCAAGACAGTCGCAGTGATGGGAGGACTGTACAGAGTTTACCCTTACCAACCTACGAAGCAGGTGTGCTTCAGATGCCACCTGCAGGGGCACCGATCAGACGTCTGCCCGGAACCACAACCCATTCCGCAGTGTCCTAGATGCAAACGTGCCAACGTCGACGGACACGAGTGTGGGGAGCCCAGGTGTGAGTGGTGCGGCGACGCTCACGCCACGGGCGATATAGGATGCAAGAGACGCCTCAAGCAGAAAGGCCAGCAGAACAAGCAAGGCAAGAAAAAAGAAAGTAATTACCACGGTGGCCACAGGCCGCGGTGGTTCGACAGCGAGGAAGCCGAAACGAGAGGAAAGAACGGATCTTCGAGATCTGCGTCTCGGAACAGGCGCGGCGGCAGCAGAAGCCGAACGCCGTTCTTCAAAGATGGAGACTTTCCGGGGCTAGCAGACGCGAGATCCACCGACCACGGTGGTGGCAACGCCTGGGTTCCAGGGAACGCTCATGACGCTTCCGCAACCAAACAGAAGACCAAGAAGTCCAAGAAGGTGAGTCAGTCTAGGAGCGAGTCTCCAGTCTATCCCACTGCTCTAGACTATTCCATACAGGCTCGATTCGAAGCTCTAGAAAAAACAAACAGGGAACTTAGAGAGGAAAACGAACGACTAAAAAGGAGGATTTCGTTTATAGAACAGCGACAACAAAGAGAACAAACAAACCAAGGAAAAGTACACGGAGTACAATCGCCCTCGACGACAACAAGCACGCAGGGGCCAGCAGCCGTACAACCGCAAGTAACGGAAGCAATAGATGCTACTAAACCACTACACCAAATACAGGAACAACAGAAAACAGTCTTGACGACGCTGGAACAAATCATGACCAGACTGAACGCGACCGATCAGAGACTGGCAGAACTGTTCAGGAGACAAAACAAGAGAGCACCAGAACAGGTCGACCTAAACGAAAGCGCGAAGATCTTCGCGGCGCAGCAGTAGTGTCACATCATGGCTAACGCAGAAGAAAAATTTACAATATGGCAATGGAACTGTAGAGGATTTAGAAACAAAAACGATTTCAACGTACATGTAATGCAGCATAAACACCCACCTACTGTAATAGCGCTGCAAGAAACTAACACTTCGCCGAAGATAGTCGGCTACGACACCATAGTAGATGAAAGATATAAAAAAGTGGCCATTTTATGTCAGAAGGGGGTCACTACGCACAAGCACACGACGCCAGAAGAAGATATAGAACACCTTTTAATAGAGGTAATACCTAAGAAGCGCGGGGAGAAGAGCCTGTTCGTACTTAACATTTATTCCCCACCGCGCAAGAGGAGACATGACTTCAGAGAAATCATTAGAGCGGTGATCGGCCTGGTAAAACAAAACCACCTTGTGATTGTAGGAGATTTCAATGCTCCGCACAAAGAGTGGGGCTACAAGATGAATACAAAGAAAGGAAAAACCATCCTAGATGGAGTGGACACGCACGGGCTGGAAATCGTTACCGATAGCAGATACCCTACTAGGGTCGGAAACAGCGTTTCAAGAGACACTAGCCCTGATTTGACCATCATAGGAAATATCCTAGACTACGAATGGTCTAACACCGGGGAGCAGTTCGGAAGCGACCACTACGTAATTCAAACGCAAATTAAACTTACAAGGTTCAGCACAATCCAGAGGAAGACAAAAATCACAGATTGGAAAAAATTCTGACAACAGTTGGAGAATGAAGGCGGAAGAAATGCGATAACGGACATCGAAAAGTGGACCAAACGACTACGGGAGGTCCACAGAGACAATACTATGACGCTAGAGGTTACCGATGAATTTCCACGTGCGGATAAACGATTGCTACATCTTTGGGAGGCTCGTAGGGGGCTGACGAAAAGATGGAAGAAACAAAAACATAACAGAAAATTGAGACTCAGAATAGCTCAAATCAATAAGGAGATAGAAGACCACACCGCAAACTTACTTAGAGATAATTGGCACCAAATTTGCGATGAACTAAACGGCAACTTGGGTAGCGCTAAAACATGGGCGCTGCTCAGGCACCTCATAGACCCGACAAAATCGAAGAGTGAAAACAGCAAAACGATAGAACGTATCACGCACAATTTTCAGGGCACGGACGCCCAGATTACAGATTTTCTTTGGTCCAGGTACGTCGGAAGCACGCAGGTGCCACCCTGCACCATGGTATATTCAGGGACAAGGAACTCGAAGCTAGATGACCCGATAAAAGAATACGAGGTATACGCGGCTGCCAGGTCATTCACGAGGAACACAACACCGGGAAAAGATCAAGTAACCAATGCAATGATCAGAAACCTCAGTGATGACCAAATGGAAAGCCTGACCGGACTAATCAACGAGCACTGGGAAAGGGGCACGGTCCCGGCGGAGTGGAAACACGCTGAGATTATCGTGATACCTAAACCAGGGAAAACACCCAGTTTAGAGAACCTTAGGCCGATATCGCTAACTTCATGCCTTGGCAAACTATACGAGAAAGTGGTCAAGACTAGACTGAGCAACTACATGGAGGACAACGGTCTGTTTCCGGATACTATGTTCGGGTTCAGAACGGGACTCTCCACGCAAGACGTGATGCTCCAGTTAAGAGACATGGTACTAAAACAAATATCGGGGACTCGAGAAGGCGTAATCTTGGCTGTAGACCTCAAGGGGGCCTTCGACAACATCAGCCACAACGCCATTCTCGCAGAACTCTCGACAACAAACTGTGGGGAGAGGATCTTCGCATACGTAAAGGCCTTCCTGTCTAACAGAACAGCAACGATCGGCATCAACAACATTAGGTCAGAAAAGAAGACGACGCCAAACAGAGGGACACCACAAGGATCCATCATCTCACCTTTGCTCTTTAACATAGCAATGATTGGATTAACTAGGAGACTGAAAAACATCAAAGATGTAGAACATTCAATTTATGCGGACGACATAACAGTGTGGACGACAAAAGGATCGACAGGACACAAGCAAGAAATACTGCAAAGAGCGGCGGATGAGATCGGTCAATTTGCTTTATTTAGCGGGATGCAGTGCTCTCCAGAAAAATCAGAATTTATTAGACTTCACAAAAACAAAGAGGACAGGGGATCGATAGAGTTAGAGATCGATGGACAACCCGTAAGAAGGACACATAAGCTTCGCATCTTGGGAATGTGGCTGCAGGAGAAAGGCAAACGAGACCATACCATCCAGCTCTTGGAACACTCCACGAAACAGATATGCAGGATGTTAAGCCGGATTACGAACAAGAGAAAAGGGGTGAAGGAGCGAGATGCGTTACGGATCACTTCTGCGCTCATCATACCGAGGATGACGTACGCGCTTCCGTACCTACAACCTAATAAAGGGGAAAAGAACAAAATGGAAACATGCATCAGAAAGGCGTATAAGCAAGCCTTAGGCGTCATGACCTGCGCCTCGACAGAAAAGTTAATGAACATGCGTGTGTACGGCACCTATGAGGAGCACAGTGAAACTATGCTCAGATTTCAACTCGAAAGACTTAAAAGAACAGCCACTGGCCGCGCACTACTGCTAAAGCTAGGATACCCGGCAGAAGGCGAGGGCGAAGACAAGACAGACATTGACAGCCAAATTAGGAGCACTTTCTTGGTTAAACCAGTGCCCAGAAACATGGACCCGAAGAACCACGAAGGAAGACGGGCGGCGAGATCATTGGAGTTGGACAGGTTCCTCAAGAAGAAACAGATGGTTCTGTATGTTGACGCGTCCAAGTACAGAACGAAGGAAAACACTAGGGCGGTAGCAGTAGTGAACGCCAATGGGAAGATAATTACTGGTGCATCAGTGCGCACAAGGACAACACAAGCAGCGGAAGAGATCGCCATAGCTCTAGCCCTGACTGAAGCCCATCGGCAGGGACTGAGTTACTGGATAGCGACGGATTCTCAGGCTGCAGCGAGGGCATACAGAGATGGCAGGATCGGCCAAAAAGCCGCGAGGATTCTCTTCGCACAAAACCAACACAGACATGGATCAAACAACACACACATTCAACACACCATCATTTGGGTCCCTGACACTGGGGTTGAGGGAAATCTCATGGCAGACACCGTTGTCCGAGGGTTCACGAACCGGAGGGCGGGTTTGCCGGTCGAACCCTTCAGCACGCCAGAATCGTACGGGGAGGCAATGAAGGCGTTGTTGGGAGCGCGCAAGAAGTACTCGGCTCCGGCGGATATCCTCAACAGAGAGCAGGCCACCACGCTCAGAAGACTACAAACAGACACCTACCCAAGCAGAGCCATGTATCATAAAATGTGGCCGAACAGATATGCGAAAGAGTGCGTGTGGTGTGGGGGCTACGCCACAACGTACCACGCCACCTGGGGCTGTGAAAAAAGCCCTTTACTACCAAAGATAAATAGCCCTAGTCTAGAGCAGTGGGAGGCCCTCCTGGCTGACTCCGACCCGAGCACACAGCTTATGCTGGTGACGAGGGCCAAGGCAGCGGCGGAGGCCAATGGGATCCTGGACTAGGGAATACCGACCACTGCAGCTCCACTTCTATCTATCCCCAACACCCTACTCCCTTACTCTTCCTTCTGTGAAAATAAATGTTTTTACTACTACTACTATCAGGCGCTAAATTCACCTTGAGAAGCAGTCTGTGCAGCTGTTTCACGATGAATTTTCGCAGCATTGGATGCTGCGGCACTGACATGACAAGAGGCGGGAACGCGACCGGACTAACTGTTTGGATACGCCGTTTGCTTCCCCACCTGCTGCACTTTTCATGACGATTAACGTCACGAGCAAAGGAAAAGGAACATGAAATGGATAATTAGGAAAAACGGTCTTTGATTTTAGTAGAAAGGACGTGACCGGTCCCATCTGCTCCGACGATTTTTGTGACTGCGGCTTGTGCGTTAGCACGCCTTCTCGAACGTTAGTAATTTTAAATTACCAATCATCTAGAGCGAAGGGTCTTCTAATCTCAGCTAATGCTAACAGCATGCGCCCCTATTACGATAAATCAGTTTTCTTTTTGGACGGAGAGGGGGGAGCGGGAGTTGGCGAATAAATGTAAATACGGAAAGCAATGAGATTCGCGAAGATATTTGCGAAATCTCAAGTGCCATATCGGTCAACGCATTTCGCTGGGTGAGTTGGCTATGGCTTCCTTAATTTATCTTTTCTAGCGAACTTGCAGATAGTGCACATACTCATACACATTATTGCACATTACGCACAGGCGAGTGTCCTGTCTTGGTAAGTGTAGTGTCTAGAAGTTTGCGTGTGTTTGAGAGAGCGTAATGCCTGCAAGTTCTTTAATAATAATAATAATTGGTTTTTGGGGAAAGGAAATGGCGCAGTATCTGTCTCATATATCGCTGGACACCTGAACCGCGCCGTAAAGGAAGGGATGAAGGAGGGAGTGAAAGAAGAAAGAGAAATAGGTGCCGTAGTGGAGGGCTCCGGAATAATTTCGACCACCTGGGGATCTTTAACGTGCACTGACATCGCACAGCACACGGGCGCCTTAGCATTTTTGCTCCATAAAAACGCAGCCGCCGTGGTCGGGTTCGAGCCCGGGAACTCCGGATCACTAGCCGAGCGCCCTAACCACTGAGCCACCGCGGCGGGTAGCAAGTTCTTTACAGAAGATGAATTTAAGACGGCTTGGTCCCGGAGGCTACAAACGAGGATGCATACGGGGCTCAGTGGTGAGTATACAGCGCAGTTTTGCATCGTTTCGAGTGCATATTCCGGGTGAAACTTAGAAGGACGTGATAAAAAAAATGGCGGTGGTTTAGCTCTGTTTAAACCTGGATGGACGAGATAGCTACAGCTGGCAGAGTGGAACTTGCTCACGTGACCGAACCACGTGACGAAACACGTGATCAGCGGCGCAGCCACCGCCACGCTGAAGGCTCGAAATGCTATCTTAATGTAGTTATCGCTACAAAAACATTGCGCGCCTTGAATTACGCGGAACTTTGTTTCTTGTTGGCGACAATGAAGCTGGAGCAACAGATGTGTTACTAGTCTGGTAAGGGCAAGCCTCAAGCACGATATTACGGAGCAGCGCCTGACTCGGCATTTATATCAAAGTATACTGCTACCGAAAGCTCCGAATTCCGCTAATCGCCCCAATAAGCTGTTCCAAAAGGCACAACGAGCCCAATGAACAAATATGCACCCAAATCACTGACTAGCAGAGCTGATACCAGAATTGAAACTTTGTTTTACATTTATGACGGCGTTGTGACTCATTAGATGTGCGTGGCGTAACTATATCATTGTAAATAGTTCTCGTGCCTACTCACAACAGAACACCTCCTTCTGAGAGGACTGCATAAATAGCATTCGATGAAAAATTTTTTGAAACGTGGTCATTATGCGTACTGAAAGAAAGCAGCCGGTCAGGTCGCTAACAGCATCAACACAGTATGAGAATTTCACGGTATTGGTACTGTCTTAACCTACGTGTTTGAGTACGCCTTGAAGGCTTTATGGTTTTTAACTTTAAAGAAATTATTTCACGTGCCCGTTCTACGAAGGCCGCGGCGATTTTTCAAACCCCCTTTCTATTTTTTTTGTATTTAAGAAAGGTGCGGGTCAGTAATGTAAAACGCTTGAAGTGAATAGCCTCTACCCTCCATATTTCTTCCTCATTATTCATAGGCATATCATTTTATGCTGTGAAAGTTTAAAGATTATGATGATTTCAGATATTCTTAAGCCTATGATAGCGGTGTGCCGAAAGCCTCGGATTGCGGCAATTTACTTGGAACGCAGCAATACAATAGTTGCCGTAATGTCATTCTCTTTTGTCTTCACATTTTGAAAATATTTCAGGTTTGCTGCGCGTCTTATGATACCCTGTTTCTTAGCTAAGCTCGTTTCACCGCTATCTATAATTGTTGTCTACAAATGTCTCTCAGCGATCAAATTATACGGATCGTCATACCGCGGCAGTATTTCAACGCGTGAGTTACCCTCTGCGTTGCGAAAGATAGATCTGCAGCCTCATTAAACCAAATTGGGTCTCAGAAATATATTATCAATATACAGGTGTCTATAAAGCAGTTTAGCGTCTTGTAGTAATATATTCAATAAAACAAGTTAACAACGCTTTTACTCTGTGGCTACCTTAGCGCCGCATATCATGTTTCTATCTGGGTAACGTTTCCCCGAATAATGAAGATGCTTCGGCTCAGGGGCTTTCACAATACATTGGTAGTACTTCCTGAACACGTTCTAAAACGAGCACGTTTGGCACGAAACGAGTGTCTCAACAACAGCTTGGAGTCCACGCTGGTAAATAAAGCACTTCGCGTCAACTTACGATGTCCACTGTACTCCATATCCAGAACAGCGCAGTTGTAGTAATCCGTGTAGTAGAATCTGCCTTCCATAAGAGTTGGATCTGAAAAAAGTTTCCAGCGTTTTTAGACATTTTGTACCCTTGAGGACGCTGCAAACGCCTGCGTATTTATTGTGCTGCCCCTACCATATTTCCTTAACTACCCCAACAGACTTGTGCGACAAAGCCTCGACTGGCTGGGCGAGTCGACTGTAATTTCTGGCTCAAGACCAGTCTAGCTTGCGTTGTGTTTTCTGGGACACTGTACATAGTTTGAGGCGCGTAGGGCTCGACAAAAGTGTTTTTTTCGGTTCTTCTACAGATGGCAGCGGGGGTTCTAAGTGATCCTTTTGGTACAATTTCTGGAAAAAAAGAAAGTATACTTTAGAGGGCTAAAGGCGACTTGAGTCTGGCCTAGGTGGAATACAAAACATAAAGATGAGTGCAACTGTTATTGGTGGAAAGGCAAGAGAAGGCCATACTTGAGCTGCAAAAAATATTTCCGTATTAGGCTCGCCGGCATGTAGTGTGGACATCAGAAGGGTCAGTAACATCAGAGATAAAACACTGATACCATTTTATGTGGCGACGATGATGATGATGACGTTAGCTGGCTTGTCTATATGGTTAGCATTTTTGTCACGCGGCACAAATCCTGTCAGTAGGATTAGATTCGCTGCTCGACAAGCGCGACAACGTTCTTGAGATCGGGAAATAATGTAGCGAGCCCGGCAAGACTCCTCAAATCAAAAAGTATAATTGGAGGCAGTAAACGTCGGCGTTGACCGCAAAGTGCGGGCCCCTTCTGTGCAATAGGGAGAAGTGAGTCCGCACCCCAGAATGATTTGTGCTGGCACATTTACAGGGTGGGTGAATATGTTTTACGGTAATCATCACCTCAAACGAGAACTCTTTAGAAAGGAACCAATAGTGTGTTTTAATTGATTGTTGAGGTGAAATCAATTATTGAAATGAGAATAATGCGTTCCCTCTCACATTTTAGTTGGGAGTGCGGTTGACCGAAGCCGCAGCACAGAGGATTCACGAAGAAAATTTGTTTTGCGTGGCTTCGCTCGACTTCCCATCCCGTCGTTGTAACCCGTAGTGTTAACTTGTATGCAACGTCTTGTGCAACATTTTTATAAGTTATTGTTCCTTCGCAACTACATTGCACTGCTGAGGTGGCTGTGCAGACTATGCTATGCGGATTTGTAGAAGGGCCACGTCGCTGTGCTGATTGCCAAAAGTAGCGCCAACATGTGTATGTTACCTGCTGCACTGGTTTCGTCTACCAGGTACCGCTAAGCTGTGGCGGAACCTAGATCGGCCAGACCTGGCGGTGTATTAATGAATGCCCCAGGGAGCACGCATGTTCCTTGGGAACAGGCAGGGATTCGAACCTGGCACTCCATCGTGCGACATGCGCAGGCTGCTTCCTTGCGCTGCACAAAACTACTCTCGAAGGACGCGGCACATAATAGCTTGAGCGAGAGACATTGGACGTTTCGCTCGTTCACGGCTTGGGCGAAAATTGTGTCAGCGATACCTCAGTGACATTGCTACAGAAAGAGTTGCGGTTTACGCGCAAGCAAGGTTAGTGGTTCGGCCACGCTCCTAATTGTCCATCTAGTGGTATGCACACGTGGCATAAATCTTTTGACTGGTTGTTGGTTTTCAAGATTTTTATTTTTATCTTCGGCCATTATGGTGCACTAGTCCTTCAAAAGATACAGAATAAACACAGTTGATAGTGGCGTTTGTCTCGTCCACTTCTCTTGCACATGCCTTTCCGACTGCTTTCAAAATGTACGCTGCTGGGCAGCCTGGTTAAAGAATGTCCGTGTCTGCGATATCCCGACAATATCAAGGCCAGCATTTATGTGCTCCTCTAAGCGCTGATCTAGATTCCTGGGGTTGCCACTTAACAGATGTACGGCACGATTATTTCTGCAACGCCAAGGAGTTCACGTCACTGTGGTGCCATGATGTCCACAGCGCTGATCCGCAGGCACCCGCAGAGAACGGGGAGACCACCTGTTAGGTGCACTCAGATCAACAGCAGCTGTGGCGCTCACTGTTCCTTGAAACGCGAAATGATGTCTATTGCGGCGCAGTGACCTGCCGAATAAATCGGCTCCAGTTAGATAGTTACCGAGACCACAGTCGTCACTGCGCAAACCAGAGGCCCCTTTTTCTCGTGTTCTTAGTTCTTGCGCGTGTTCCGCAAGCAGTTTAAAGCTATGCTGTATTAGATATTTCGCGTTTCTCATTGAGCAGTTGGCATAGGTGAGAGTTTTTTAACGCTTAGGCCGTTATACCTGTAGCCGCACCAATATGGTGGTCGTCGTCCGCACGAAATTACGTTCTCACGCAGCAAGTTCACAAAACCCATAGCTATCGGTCATATGACCTCTGGGTCGCCTTACACATGATTAAGATGAATTTTTACAGCGCAAATGCATTTGCGGCTAAAGAGCGCTATTACACAAGTTCCATTCGTTTACTCAAGATGGGGTCAAAGAACACTTTCCGGAGCGTTTGAACCAATAGAAGCGAAGCACTTGGCGAGGGGAAATCTTTTTCCCATCGTATAACCAGTGGGTATCCGGCGGCCCACCTGACAATAATGACGTCGTGTGACCCTTTAATGAGCCACGTGTCATAATTACTCCAGCCTGATGATTTAAAGCGCACTAATATTTATAGGGTCATGTGTGTAATGTGGTTTCTTGGGCAAAAAATTCTGAAAATTCGTAATTTTCAAGACACTGGAAATTGCAAGGCAATGCAAATATTGAAGGTAATGCGCCATTATTCTGATATGTAGCAAAAGGTTTCTTTTTAAACTTTTTCATCGATCGCATCGAACAGTTAAGACTGCTATAGAAAACTAATGGGGAACGCTTATGACGATAGCATGAACAAGAATAGAAAAAAAAAAACGCGACTACCGTCGGGTGATCTGCGGATATATTGATGGTAATAGTGAAATCTTACATTATATAAAAAATTGCGCTCATAAACGATTTCACGCTCAAAAATATTGTTGTCCCGAATTCCTCGGTATTAGTCGTAAGGTGGCATTCATGATTATCTCATGCAACATGAACCACTTCGGCGCTGAGGATGCAACTCATGTCTGAAGACGTGAGCGGCCCTGTAACCTTTTCTCACAGACTTCTCAAATTGAGGTTGTGACACCGTTACAGATTACCATGGCGACATCACTGTACTTCAGCAACTCTGTGCTTGAACTGCTCTCCATGCACCACAGGTCGTTTTCACAGGAAAGCTGCGATGAGATCGATACCATTTTCACAAGGATCCCGACGACTAGGCCGCCGCTCCATTGGCTCTCAACTGCACGACTGTAATCGCTGAGTCCTTATCGGTATTGGCGCTGTGAGTTTCAATACAGTATACGGAAATAAGTGTTTCTCTCGTTCTTCGTGTATGTATTTTTCTGTTCCATCTTTCGTTCTCTCGTTCCTTTTTCTTTCTCTGCGTTTTTTCTTTTTTACTTCCTATACATAGCCTGAGACAGAGTGTAATTGAATGTAGTAATTTTGACAACCGTTTTTGCCGGTAACAAATGCTTATTTTCTTCACAACCAAGAAATGGGCACATCTACAAGAAAGTAAAGAATAAATGATTTGCCGAGAGAAAAAGATGGATGCTGTTATATATACTGTCCCTTTAACTACTCCTGTTCTGAAGCCCGCGCACTTATGATGACCACAGAGTCTTTTACTACCATGACGAATATCGCAACATTGTTTTATTCCGCTGGCAATGACGGCCGCTTTCGGCTACTGCACACCATGACACTGAGGGTACAGACCGTTTTTAGTTTTAAATATAGCCCTCTATGCCAGGGATGACATGTGACTGAGCCTTGGGCTAAAACTTTATTGAAAAGACGCGGAGGGGGGCACATGTAATGTTGCGTAACATGCATTGTAACAACAGCTAGTACAGGAGCGCTTAGCAGAGGCTCATTGACGTCCCTAAACAGGCGGAATCTTGATGGCCCGGGAACTCCTCTACGTGCCGCCATGACCAAATTTCTTTAACGCGGATGTAGTCAGCCAAAGGCGACCTGTTATTTAGAGTTCACTGATCTTCCAGAGAAAGAGGATCTCTCGAGTCTGGAAAAATTTTGCCAAGAAAGGGGGTATCCTCTCGGGTATAAAAAACGGCGTCATCTCTCTTCAACGCTGTTTGTAATGACACCCGATGCACGTGCTCTGTGCCTACGAGAATAAAAACAGCGTTCTTACCTTCATCAGTCCAGAAATAGAGTGTTTCAGGGTCGTCACCTACTCGCTGATGGAACGGGATGTCAATTCTGTAAAAATAGAAGCGCGAAACACTGCCTTGAAAAAAAAAATCAGACGTATACCAGTCCTGCTATAGGTTTCTACTGGAACCTCTCAGTTCGTGTACTTGCTATGCATCTCTCTATAATATGTCATCATTCGCATCTCCTAGTACGCTGGCCTTTGTTTATAATTTTGTTTTTCCCTTGGTATTTTTTATGAAGTTTGGATGGTTGCAATTTAAGCGAAAACTAGCCTGGCCTCACTCGTATGTTCACATCGCGTCAGCTATAGGATTACCATATCTGAATAAGCATTTTCCCAGACAAATGCTTTTTTTCTTCCGCCAGCTGTAAAAGCCTTCGGAAAGTTGTAATCGCACTACTTGCGCAGTGGCTTAGTGGTTAGAGCGCTCGGCCACTGATCCGTAATAGCAGGGTTCGAACCCAACCGCGGCGGCCGCGTTTCGATGGAGGCGAAACGTTAAAGATCCCCAGGAGGTCGAAATTATCCCGGAGCCCTCCACTACGGCACCTCTTTCTTTCTTTGTTCTTTCAATCCCTCGTTTATCCTTTCCCTTATGGCGCGGTTCAGGTGTCCGCCGATATATGTGAGATAGTTACAGCGCAATTTCCTTGAAAAAAAAAAGCAATTTACATTTTCATTTCAGCACGTATTGACAGCACTGAAGGTTCGCTACTTTAAAAGCGCTTTGAAGCACTTTTGAGTGCTTTATTTAAAAATGCATCAGGTGTTGTTTTTCTCTTTTTTTTTAAAGAAATGAACCTGTGCTCTATTTACACTCCTTTGTCACCCATCCGCCTCTAATGATTTCTGGCCCAAAGGGAAAACCAGTTCAGAAATTGGGCGCAATATATGACCGTATTAACCTACTTCTGAAGTTCCAGCCTGTAGCGATGCTGAAAGTTTTGAACGTATTCTGTCGCATAACAGGTTCACATATTACGAACAGGCAATACAATTTTTTCTGCAACGTCGTATCAGCTGGGTTTACGGGTTTTTTAAGCGTAAAAAACTGGCAATATTTTTTCTCAACGCCATTGCTGTCACGCAGTTATTCGGGCGGATCTTACCATGCTTTTTGAGCTTTTAATGCAAAAACATAAAATAGGTATGTGAAAATTTCTTTGAAGTTGTCGTGTACTACCAGAAAAAAATTGCCAGTGTGAGATTGCAATATTTCGTGCCTGGCTCATTTAACGGAATAAATAGTCCGCTAAAGGACGCTCACATTAGTAGTTGTAAGACACACACTGGGTAGAATTCAGCCTCCGTCCGCCCGTGTGCCTTGCTAATGTGAATGCGGTTCTACGTCTGGAGTTCACTTACTTTTTTCAGATGTTATTGCTTCAATTAAATTTCGCGGAGCACTTAAAGCAACACATTGCTTCAAATAAAACAAATACAATTGGAAATCAAGTCTTCGTACTTCTCAGAAGATGGGGACTCTCGGAGAGTCCATGTGAACGTAGCTGTTTTCTTTTCTGGGTTGAACGCTGTCCGGTTGGCCGTCATGCACTCGTAAATGGTGTCATTGTCGGAGTCAGAGATTGCCAGAACGTACTCAAAATTTTGGAATACCTGCAACACAGATCATCCAGATTTAGGCACGGAGGTGAAAAATACAGGAGTTATCATGCTGGAAAATCAGATCATGAGTCTTATGAGCAAAAACAGTTCATCCAACCGGAGGATAGCCATTGGGCTACCAGAAAAACAAAAGTGCTGCTTGTAAGCAGATCTCTTGGCTGTAGAAAAATTGCAATTTGGGCTAAGCTTCGTGGCCAAGAGTATATAACCTCAGCCCAAGTTCAATACATCGTTTGAGAACTAGAGCCCAGTGCTTTTACATGACAGCTGCTTTACCAACTGCGTTAACTGGAAGCATTAATAAGCATTCCCTTTATATTTTTTTGATTTTTCAAGTTTTTTCCTTAATACATAAAGTGCAGGCGTCTGAGTGAACATTTCATTTGAATTATGAAGAAACTGTTGGATCCCCTGCTGATTTGGAAATTGAAACATTCCACACTTTCTCTAAGCGTTACTGAATCCTCTTGGCAAAATTCGTGGAGGCATGCTTTTTTAATGCTTCGTCATTGTTGCGGCCCCCACTGACTTCATCAAAAGACCAAAAATGATACTGAGAATTGTGAGAACTCAAATCACTATTCAAAGGTCATAATCTCTTATTAAACCGGCCATCTTCCAAAACCGTGCACTCAACTTTCCGGCCCATTCCCACTTCATATGGTTCCATACCTCATTTCAACTGTTTTGGTAGTAGAAATGTACATGATGAATGTGTAGGCAAATCACCCAGCACGGAATTATTTCATACCATTTCATTTCTTTCGGAGAAATTCAATCACACTTCAGAACTCCAAATCCCTCACTATCTATGTAGACAGACTATATTCGACTTGTGAACCTTTCCTTTCATTATACTTCACTTCAAACGAGTGATTTCGATTCCCAGATGAGGTCAGCTCTCTTAGCTCTCCCAAAACATACTGGGGTAGAAAGCTCATTGAATAATTGAACACTTCTCGTATGTGCATTGTTTTTCTGTTCGTCTCAGCCTGGTCTACCTAAAGCAAATGTCCGCAAGGCTTTCGGTTTCTGGCTCAATAGGGTTCATGTAAATATTAGCGGGTTGGGCTGTGTTAGTTGGGCAAATGAGTAGAAAATGAACGCTGCCCGTCCAAATAGACGAGTCAGTGGCAGGGGAGAGGAAAAGTATCAAGCTATTCTGCCCCGGCGCCGTCCCGTCTAGTTGTGTCTGCCGGCATTCTAGATGCTGCCTTAGCAGGCTCACTCTACTCTACTCAGCGCTGTGCGTCACGGCAGTCGCTCTGGTCTCAGCGGGTCTTGACAAGGCAAGATTGTGTCCACGTAAATCCGCAGTCTTCGAAACGGGGTAGGCTTGCTCAACGAGACATCTTACATTAAACTCTCGTGTCGGCCTGGTCTAAAGCAAGCTATTATCTCTGAGAGGTTATGGCGTTAGCATTGTGCAGCAGCAATTGTTGACATAGTTTTTCTTAGTGTTCCTAGAGGTCGCCTTCTTCATAATATTTTGAGACAATGTATTTCGAATCAGTGCTCAGTTTTTTTGTGGAAATAACTTTCAGGGAGATCTTGCTTGTTTCACTTCCAGCATTTCTTTGAGGATACACAAATTATTATTTTCGTTTAATTGGTTTAGAGGCCTTTGCCCTGCTGTGGGTGAAGTCATGCTGATGGTGATGAGTACGAAATGACAGAAATGGCGATTTCTTTTACAACCATCATATTTGTGTTGCGAGGCATGCTCATCTTGCTATTTCAGCCCTTTGCCTGCCTGCTCCGTGGGGTCAAAGGTTATAGAATTTCTCTTCTAATCATATGGGGCCAGTATGGAAAATCCGTTATGTCCGTGTTTCCATTAAGACGGAATGTAAAATCGCCCGCGCGCTGTGATATTTTACGGCAAGGTAATTAATGACCCTTCGTGGCCGAAAATAATCTGGAACCCTTGATTAGGGGAATCTTTCTGTATCCTTCCATTCACTCCTTACTTCACTCCCTCGCACACGGCGGAAATCGAGTGTCCACACTAAATTACATAGGTACGGGTGTTTTTGCTTTCTGATAGAAGTAAACGAGCTCGCAGGACGACTTGCTCTTAAGTTTCTATGATTTGAAGAATTGAGTAACTAACGTTAAGGCTCCCGTTCTGCAGAAGCTCAAGCGTCGTCGTCGGCGGCGTTGTGAGTCATAATTGCCCGGAGAAACAACACCAGTAACATGATCTTATGGCGTCATGACCACCTGGCCAAACGATTATGATCTTACTGACGACCGCAGCAGGTGGCAGTTAAATGAATGATCTGTCGCGAGAGGTAGGTCGTGAAGAGCAACCTGGGTCGCGCAAGCCCCTCTGAAGCAGTGGCGCATCGCTTAATCGCTGCACCTTCACGCGAGTAGTCGGATAAGGACTCTCAGGGATCTATCCATGTAAAGTCGAGTAATCCTAAATACCTCCTATACGGGTACCAACCCATTAACGCTGTCGCGGTCATACTCTTGAGGCTGCGCTTATGTGTACCCTACAAATTTTGTTCCCCTTTATATTATCCCGTCTCCGGTTTCATGCTTACTTTTTTATTTTTTATGGCGACAGTTTGCCTGTTCTCTACAGTTATGCTTTTTGCTTTATATTATTTGCAGGAACGTATAGAGAGTATAGTCTTTAGGTGGCTTGCTATGGTTTAGTCGAGATTTGCGTTTTGACCGCTTGTCCCGTCTGGTCTTCGTCCTGCGTTCTTTCCGTGCTATGATTACTGTGTTACAATGAATTGCCAACCTGCCCAAGCCTATTCCATTTTGTTGACATCCCCGCTCCATGTTTTTCAACGAAGTGCGAAGGCGATTCGTCAAGAGTACATTGCAGTTCGCAGCGAAGAAGTAAAAAAAGTTGGAAAGCGGAGTACATTGCCCTAAGGCAGTAAGCAAGGCCTTTCCCGTCGTCAGGTGTCTGGGTCAAGATCAGCCCCTAGAATTCCGGGACTTAGGCCTGCCGTGATTGCGGCATTTTTCGGAGTCGTCTTCAAGGTAGGATTATTGTACGCTTCAACCAGGTGCATCGAAGCCAGCATCCACGCGCCACACCTTCGTCTAGGGACCCTTGGCGTTTACCGGATATGTGGCGCCGTCTTAATTCTAACTCCTGTACTAGGGCAACGCGAGGCACACGAGAGCAGCAGATGTCGCCACCCGCGTGCAGCCCGCGTGCAGTATCCAAGGGTCCCCCAACATTCGCAGGAACATAACTATTCTGAACCACTATTAAGCTACAGGGATTAACTCCAACATTTGAGATTAACGAGGAAAGTATACGCGGAACCGCACAAAAATCTAAATAGGGAGCAAGGGGTAATAATAAGAAAATTTCAATCGAATACTTATATAAATCATGTCCAATTCAGCTACATCTTTCAAGTGCGTACGATCCGCACTGCACCCTCTGCAGTGAAGTGGCTGACTTATACCATATGGTATGGGATTCCAGAAAAACCCAGCTATACACAGAATCATTAAACCAAAAACAGACGACGGGGCAGGGAGGAGGAGGGGGGGGGGGGGCGCTGTCCAGCTCACATTCGGAGGACCAGATTTCGCTGGTTAACCGGGCAAGAGCGGCGGCAAAAGCCAATGGGCCCCTGGAATGAGGGCCCACCAAAACATTTTATCCAATAAACGTTGTTCTCTCTCTCTCTCTCTACCGCCACCCATTAGTGACCACCGGCTTTTTCGGCATTTACATGAAACATTCTTCAAGTGGGTAGATGTCTTTTGTAGAACGACCCACTAGCTGCTTGTTTGCTGTCAGAAGTAAGCACACCCTCATTGCGCCGCCTTTGCCTGGATAGGTCCTTCAGACACGGCACACCTCCCAGAATTTGCGGGAACCTTTGTCTGCCAACAGTACGATGTCCTCTTAATTCTGATGATGATGATGTTTTTCTGATGGGCTCTTTGGGCTTGAACCCTTCTTTCTTGTTGCAGTGCTGATTTCCTGAAAATACTCTAAATGGCACCTAGCCCATGACACCCTAGTGATTTGGCACCGGTTTTTCCGTGCCTCTTGAATACTTTGGAGTCGCATATACTTGAGGCAATCATGAAACAGTTGTCTTCCTCGTGCTATATCTTCCAGAGTTAACGAGACTGGTTCTTTGTTTTCTTTGTAAACATAGGTGATGGGCCGGTTGCTCATGGCTGTTTCCACTTCGGTCACAACCGTGTGCAGCACCTCTGGAGTTAATATTATGCTTTAAAACTGTTTATTCTCATCATCACGTAGCTAGGGCGCACTGGTTGGGGCAGCCACTACGAAAGACAATATCGTCACGGACTAGAAGACGACAAAGTGGGTAGTGGCACAGCGCTCGCGCAAGGCACACCGCCATTACATCAGTCCATCGCGATCTGTCATGTAGTCCTCTCTTCATCGTCTTGCCGTCACGTAACATTTGGTGTAAGGTGAGGGGTACCTTCATTACCCCAGTCCCTGAGCTCAGGAGCCTCCTGTCCACCGAGGTCTGCTGCGGAGCGCTGGTAGCTTCGTACGTTCCGGTGCACAAGACACGACGACACAATGGCAGCCGCCACTGACCTGAGACCCCTCTGACCGCCCACACATGAGAACCGACGACCCACGACCCCACTAAATCGAGGCCACCGCCACTGACCAGAGCCCCATTGAACACCAACCCACACATGAGAACACAGTCCCCCACCCCTGTTGGGTGCGCCCACAGGGCCTCGGCTTTGACTTCCCGAGACCAGTGACTCCTCAGTCTTCTTGGACCTGGCTTCACCCGCTCATCTGCTCATCTCTTTCATCGTGACGGCTAGCCCTCCATCTTCTCTTTTCTGTTCATACCTTCTATCACGCCGATCTCCACGCTTTACGTTTCATTGTCACTGCATTTTCCTAGTTCGCACAACCGGGACGATCGCTCGGCAGCCCCGGGTACGGGACAGAAGAAAAAGTGGGCAGTGGCGCGGCACGGAGCGCTCGCGGTAGGCCCACCGCCATTTAATTATTCCATCGCCATCTGTCATGTAGTCCTCTCTTCATCGGTTTGCCGTCGCGTAACAATATTCATGTGCTTCATTTGGTACATAAACGTGCCATGCGCATAATTTGCAAAGCGCCCTATTAAGCCACGCACAAGAGATGTACAAGCAGCTAAATATTGTCAGCATAGAATCTGAATAAAACTAGAGACTCTCTAGGCAATACATATTAGAAAGAACAGAAGAAAATAACGGCTTGAAATTACTGGAAAATCTGCAAAAACACACTTCTATGCACCCAATGCGCAGCCCAGAACAACGGAAAGGGAGCAAATGTGTGCGGATTATGGAAGGCAATTGTTAACATTTCGACTGCCAACATTCTTGAATGATTTGTCAAGGGGCACTAATACAGACATCGAGTCTATTTGATTGACGAGCCTGCGGAATAAATATGTATAAGACAGAAATGTCACCGTTTTAAATTTTGAAACTGTATTGCGCATTTACTTGTTTGCCATATCCTTTATTGCTGGTGTCATTGAATCATGTTGTATGTATGGCTGAACTTGTGTACGCTTCACCATGTTAAGCTAATAACTTCATTACAGTGTGCTTTATTTTCATGTATGCTCATGTTTGACTTGTGTGTGTTCTCCTATCGGGTAGTGTTTTACCTAGCACACATGTTTTTATTTGGTATATATTTTTAACCTCTGCAGCATGTAGCTGTACATCTTTTGGCATGTATTGGGGTACGGGCCTTAGTCAAGACTTCTCACTTTTTTCATGTGCCCCAAACATCTCTGAGATGTCGAATAGACATCGTATTGCTGCTGTGCGTTGCGCTATGGTTTTTGGTACCCATGTCTTGAGGCTTCTAATGAGACGTTCGTAAAATCCTCCCCGCCATGGAGTGCATTCTGCTTATTTTCCCATTGAATCTGATGTACGCTCGAATAATCTTGAACCTGACTGCTGGTTGTGAGGCCCGCTAACGGAGTTCAAGGTTTTTGGACACTGGTCGTCGGCGGTGAGGGTTTGCCAGGTTCTCCCTAGGGCTCTTAAGAGTGTCGAGCCTGCACGACACGCTGTGATTTTGCCGAAGCTTTTCACATTCTGATTTTTACTATCACTGTCTTTTCTCCCTCACCTTTCCATCCCCTCATCCCTTTCGTAACTCCAGTGCAGGGTAGCAAACTGGTTTCATCTACCAGTTAAACTTGCCGCCTTTCTTCCACCCCTTGTCCTCCTCTGGCACTGTCAGAATAAATGACTTCTGGCACACCTCATCTTGCGACAGATCTTCGGAAGGATAGCGGAAAAGCCTTTGTCGGTATGCTGCGTTGTACGTCTAGGTGTACTGCAATTGTAACCGCGCAGGTGAAAATGGCAACAAATTGCATGACTTTTCAGCTGCTGTCTTTTGCGTTGAGCACGCCCGTAATGTCTACTCCGCAGATTTGAAAAGGTAAGGCTTTTATGACCCGATAAGCAGGCAATGGAGAAATCGTCTGACTAGTCGAACTGGCGTTGTGTTGTGTGCGAACAAGACATTTGTTGATAACTCTTTTCAATGCCTCCTGTCTTTGACCGCAGTCTGATGAGAGTATCTTGAACGCTTCCATGCAACTTCAGTGTATGAACATGCCTTTACAAATATCAGCGTGAAATGCTCATATTTCGGTAGCACTATAGAATTCTTGCTCTTTACTAAGCTCTACTGCAGACGTCCCTTTTGGCGAGTTATACCTTCGTCATCCATGAACTCATTTTTTCCATGCAACAGGAAACCTTCCTTCACTCGTTCTGATTTTTGCACGCCTCTAGTGAAGTTTTCCTGAGATTTGTTTATAAATTAAGCTTCCGCGTTGCTTATCTCAAGAACTGTTAATGGCCCTCCCGACGGCTATGCTCTTGAGTTGCGTATGAATCTGAAAACCCTTCTTTACCTTACGATCTCAATTACGTTTGGTATCACCGTTACAGTTTCCTTTTCGTCAAATCCTTCCCCTGCGCAGCAGTTTTCACTCGTTAGTTCGATTACTTGAGCTGTTTCTTGCTAACGTTTTCCCTTTGTGCCAACCAACATGGCCCTTGCTACCACATTGTGGAAGTCATTAATGTATTTATGTTTATTCCTCGTGTGAGTAAATCTGCTGGATTGTCGTTTCCTGGAACAAAATTTCAGTTCTGTAGGTTCATATTTTCTTTTATCGCTCGTGCTCTCTGTACAAAACTTTTCTTTGGTGTTTGTGCCTTTAATGCAATGCAATACTAGTATTGATTTAGTCCAATAAGAAATACTTTGCACCTCACTGGCGTAGTTTCTTCGGATGCAGTCACTAAGTCGTGCGGCCAAAAGGGCTGCCATTAGTTCTAGTTCTTAAAATATTAACTCTTTGACAGGAGCAATCCTTCCTTTTGCAGCCATCTGTCTCGATTCTCTTCCTACATCGTCATACGACATTATGGTGTATGCTGCTGATCCATAAGCTTGCGAGATTGCATCTGAGAACACAAGCAGATCCGTCTTTACAGGAAGTTTTGTTGTGCCCCTGTAGCAGCGTGGTACCTTCAGAGGTTGTAGCTGTTTGGCTACTTGAAGCCGCTAGTGTCATCTTTCTCTTTCTTACAATGAAAAAATATCCCAAGATGCACTTAGTTTCCGCAGGCATTGGAAACCAGTTTTTGATAGAATTGTGAACGGCGAAAGCAATCCAAATGGGTCGAAAATTCTTGCAGTTGAAGCACTAACCTTTCCGTTACACTGTCATGAGGGAGCTTGGTAACCCAATTTCGAACTGGGAATGATGACGTGTCTGCTTAGTGATTCTAAGTCGTTCCAAGCAGAGTTTTCCATCGTGTTCAGGCTTCCTTGTAAGCCTCGTCTCTTTCTTTTCAAACATTTTATTGAGGCAGTCTTTGTCTTATGTCAATTTTCTTAAATTCGTTCATGCTCGACTGAACACCTCTTTGGCCTCTATGCATAATCTGATAGCTTCGTCGACTGTCGATGCTCTTTCAAGTATGTCATCCACGTAGACTGCTCTCTTGAGGTTCTTGCTTGTATCTGGAAATTCATTCCTCATCTTGTTGAGGTGGTGCCAGATTGTAGCTGCGAGAAGAAATGTACTGGGCGTTGCTCCAAAAGTCACGCGCGTCATCCTCCAAGTTTCGATTGCGTCCATCACCTGGTCCTGTTCATCGTGTCTCCACAAAAGAAACCTCAGGGAATATCTATCCTCCTCTTGCATTCCAAATTGCAAAAAAGCTTTCTCCACATCATCATTTAGTGCTACCCACTCCTTACAAAATTCATGAGTGGTATGTCATTGTTAAAACTTGGTCCTGCATTTTGGATTATCATTGCTGTTGCAACCCCTCTGTGGGCTAGGCTGCAGCGGCACCGGCGTCATGTTAAATCGATGCTTGTTCTTCATGCAGTTCATCGCTTGTTTTGCTGACCACGGCCCTTGCGGAATCGTATCGTCTGGCTTGACTTCTTCGCTTCTGGATGGGCACGTGGATACCACCGTGTGCTTACCCTTGGACTTGCCAGCTGATACCCTGTGTGATGGCTTCGGGTTTCCCGCTTTCTTCCAATATCTGCAAGCCAGTCATCTCGCCAACTTCTCGTTAGATCAGCCAATCTCGCTGCACTGCTGGACTATGACGTCACCTGCCAAGGATATAAAGGCCATGTGCGCGGATCGGCTCTTCAGTGGGCTAGGCTGCAGCGGCACCGGCGTCATGTTAAATCGATGCTTGTTCTTCATGCAGTTCATCGCTTGTTTTGCTGACCACGGCCCTTGCGGAATCGTCTCGTCTGGCTTGACTTCTTCGCTTCTGGATGGGCACGTGGATACCACCGTGTGCTTACCCTTGGACTTGCCAGCTGATACCTTGTGTGATGGCTTCGGGTTTCCCGCTTTCTTCCAATATCTGCAAGCCAGTCATCTCGCCAACTTCTCGTTAGATCAGCCAATCTCGCTGCACTGCTGGACTATGACGTCACCTGCCAAGGATATAAAGGCCATGTGCGCGGATCGGCTCTTCAGTGGGCTAGGCTGCAGCGGCACCGGCGTCATGTTAAATCGATGCTTGTTCTTCATGCAGGTATGTTACTATTCTGACGCTGAGTGCGTCCGGTCTGATGATCGATACTTGCTGCTGTACCCTTGCCCACGTACTCTTGTGTCCTGCTGCGTACACGCGTTTTATTGCGCAAGTCATCTCCTCCTGAGTGGTGACGTAGAACTCAATCCAGGCCCCCCATCAAAGTCAGCGAACTCCAGTAAAAGCAATGCATCTGGTACCAGACCTTTAACCCGGTCTGTGAGTGGTTCCAGTCTCACTCTCGGGGAGGCTGACGATGCGAGCTCTTCCGCTGTAAATCTTGACAGCGAAATCTCTTCGAATCCTTCAATGTCTGACATGTTTTCTAGAATACTAGCAGGGCAGAATCAGTTGGCCCGTGACATCGCCGACATTAAGCAATCTTTTGCTTGTCGCTTCGATGCTTTGGAGTCACGCGTGGCTGCCTTAGAGTCTTTGCCCCCGCCCGAAAATTCCAATCTAATTTCTCATTTACACGCTGAAATTAACTCTTTAAATTCCAGAGTAACACAGCTGGTGCAAAAGAATGATGACCTTGAAAACCGCTCTCGAAGAAATAACATTATAATACACGGCGTTTCAGAAGACCCGAATGAAACCGCTGACACATTGTTGGATAGCATCTCATCTGTATTTACTGATAAATTGAAGATTAGCTGTCCCAGTATTGAGCGCTTCCACAGGCTCGGTGCAGCTCGCAGAGGTTATACTCGTCCAGTTATCCTAAATCTTTCTAGCTTCAACGACAGAAGTGTGGTTTTTAAAAACGTCTCTAAACTCAAGGGCTCTGCCTTCTTCATTACAGAAGATTTTTCTGCTAGGGTTAGGTTCATTCGGAAAAAAATATGGGACGCATCAGTGTCTTTTCGTGACAACGGTTCTATCGTGAGGTTAAGTTTCGATCATGCCTTCATTGACAAGGTTCGTTACAATTGGGATGAAAGTTCTAGCTCGTTGGTAAAAGCATACAATGATCCTGCTTGTTCTGCGCCTGTGTCCTTGACTGCCGCATCATCGACTCCCTGACTTAGCTCTGGCCGTCCTGATAAGCTAGTTGTTCTAAATATTAACGCTCGCAGCATTGTTAAAAAACTTCCAGATTTACTGTCCCTTATTTCTGTTCACTCCGCCCATATTATTGGCATAACGGAGACTTGGCTGCATAGTGGAATTTATGACTCCGAATTCAGCCCACCAGGTTTTGTTACTGTGCGCTTAGACAGAAGTTGCAGTATCGGCGGCGGTGTGGCATTGCTTATCAGATCGGATTTACGATTCTCAGTTTTGCCTTCTCCCCCTGATACAGAATCCTTGTGGTGCAAAGTTTATCTAAACAATTATAGTATTCTAATCAGTGTTATTTATCGTCCACCTGGTTCTTCCGTTGATGTCCTTCACGCTGTCGCAAATTTCATGACCAAGATCAACATTACTTCATCAAGATTTATCTGTTTGGGAGACTTCAACACTCCTGGCATCCACTGGCCATCGTTGTCTGCATTTGGTCGTGACATTACAATTTGTAAAGAACTAATAAACATTTCCTTATTGTTTGGACTAACTCAGGTTGTTTCTAGCGCTACTAGGCTGAATTCCATCCTCGACTTAGTTTTTCTAAACTCTACTTTGGCCCAAAATGACTTCTCTTGTGAAGTAATTGATGGGCTCTCAGACCATAAAGGCGTGTTAGTTTCACTCTCTTGTCCAGTCTCCAAATCACCCTATTTGTTTACTACTTTTCCTGACTTCACTCGTGCTGACGACCATTCCATTATTGAGGTTTTAGCTGATCGTTTCGATACATTCTCTGCTTTCTCAGCAAGCCACGACGTAAATTTTCTTACTAATTACTTTGAATGTCTTGTCAAGGATTGTGTCCAACGCTTTGTTCCTATTAAAACTAAGAAAAGAAATACTAATGTTCCTTGGATGACTCGAGACATTTTGCATTTATCTCGTCGCCTTCGTAGGCTAAGGCGTTCGAGAAGAAGCAACGATCCCATAACCTTAGACAGATTTCACGAGGCAAAAAAAGAACTTAATCTTAAGTTGCGCATGGCCAAGGATTTCTTTTTTCGTGTCCACCTGCGCGATCTGTTAAGAACTAACCCCCGAAAATTTTGGTCATCCATCTTACCTCGTGACACTTCATCCACTTCGTTTAGATTAGATAATGACGTCATCAGTGAGCCTGCTGTAATATCTGATGCTTTCAACAAATATTTTAACTCGGTGTTCGTTCCGGATAACAACGTCATTCCGCCACTCACTAATATAATTTCTTCTCCAGCAATCAGTGATACTGTCATAAACACTGATGGCATCCTAAATCTTGTATTAAACCTCGACGTTAAGAAATGTACCGGCCCAGATGGAATACATAATGCGTTCCTGGTTCGTTACTCCATGTGGTCTTCGAAATATCTGACCATCATATTCAACAAGTCCTTATCATCCGCCACAGTTCCTTCTTCTTGGAAATTAGCCAAAGTGCTCCCTCTTTTCAACTCTGGTGATAGACAGTGCTTGTCGAACTACAGACCGATTTCATGGACATCACAGTCATGCAAAATGTTGGAACACATCATTCATAAACACATCATGCTTTTTCTTGAATCCAATAATTTGCTATCTAACTTTCAGCATGGGTTTAGGCGCGGTTTTAGTACGGTAACACAATTAACAGAATTTGCTCATGATATATTACATAACCTCGATGTCGGTAACCAAGTTGATGCCATTTTTATAGACTTCTCGAAAGCATTCGATACTGTTCTACATTCCAAGCTTCTTGCTAAACTAAATGCTATACTAAACAATCCTCACTTGGATGATTGGATTTCTAGCTTTCTCTCATCTCGTTCCCAGTTCGTATCCTATAATTCTTCTCATTCTACTGCTGTTGATGTAACGTCAGGTGTGCCTCAAGGCTCCGTCCTTGGACCACTACTCTTTTTAATATATATAAATGACTTGCCGCATAACATTTCTTCTAACATTCGTCTTTACGCTGATGACTGCGTTTTATACGAAGTAATTAATGGCCCTAATGATCATCGTCACCTCCAAGAGTCATTTGCTATGTTTTGTAGTTGGTGTAGTACCTGGCAAATGAGAATTAATTTCGACAAAACCGTCCTCATGTCTTTTTGTAACAAATCTTCCGTTTCCCATTTTAGTTACTCTTTCAATGGCCGTGTGGTGGATAGGGTCTCGCAGTACAAATATCTTGGTGTCATATTCACGCATAACATGTCTTGGTCTAAACACATTGATTACGTATGTAATAAAGCACTAAAAAAACTAGGTTATCTACGACGCACGCTACCCAATTCACCAAAAGACACAAAGCTACTGTTGTATAAATCTCTAATCCGCCCTGTTCTTGATTACGCAGCTGTAGTGTGGAACCCGTACAAGAAATTCGAAATTAACATGTTAGAAGCAGTCCAGAAGAAAGCTGTGCGTTTTATATGTCATCGTTATGATCGCGATTTCTCACCCTCTTCTACACTTCTCTCATTGAATTTCACCACGCTGTCTGTCCGCGCCACACTGAATCATTAAAATTCTTACATTGTGTCGTCAATTCCTCAGTAAGGCTGTCAGCTAACCACTACATTAACTTTGCACCATTATCGTCTACAAGAAGTTGTGACATTCATTGTGTGCTACGAGGTACATTGTTCGACGGCGCGGCGTAGACGGAAACCCAGGTATTTCTTTGTGTGTGCTACGAGGATCCACGTTCGACGGCGCGGCGTAGACGAAGGGACCCGCCGCCGTGACAGCGGCATCATCAATTACCCAGCCATGCTCTTTGAGTGACGACCAGAACAACCGGACCCGCCGCCGCCGCCGCGGGGAAACAGGCTTTATCCTCCCCAATTTCCGGGCACATTCCAGGACAAGGCAGCTGTCAGCGGGCCAGAGCGCGCCGTACCACAGCCGACGCTATGCGCTACCGCGAAGACAACATTCTTTCCCTCCTTCCCCTTTTGACGTGGGCTATCGCCGGGAAGGCACCCACAGCTTCCCGCCGTGCCTCGTGAACAAAAGCGCATTCCCAGAAGGGCCGTGACGGACACCTGTCATGGCGGACAGGCAGTACTCGCCAAGAATGTGGAAAGACAGGCGCTAGTGAATTAGCTCCGAAGAGAGAGCCTGTGTATACTCTCACTTGAGAGAGAGTGGTGGCGTTTTTGTTGTTTATTTAGTTTGTATTGTTAACAGACTCTGGGTTCGAGGCTAAGCCCAACCCAAGGGGTGGTCCTCATCTCGCATGTTATTTTGGATTGGAGAATTGATGCTTTGGGCGGGCCACTGGAAATGACCGCCCTTAGTCCTTTGTTAATCAAGTGCTTAAAAGCGCATGTAAACGGATGCAGTCCAGTCTGAGCTGGGGCTCCATGCTTAGCATGTAATGTGATGCTACTTAGGCACTAACCTGCCTGGTCGATGAGTAAAGTAGTGCAAAGTTTGTTCTTTTGTAAATTCAGTTCTGCTTTTTCTAGTTTAACTCTCTGTATATGTATGTTGTAAAATTATGCTCTGCTGTCATCATCTACAAGCTCGCCTCCTGTTCATCTTCCAAGCCAAACGACACTAGAGGAAGGGTTTGTGAACCATCCTCGAAGAAACGGACGACTATTGAAATTCTACGGCAAGCACGCTCAGGACGACATCGTTTGCCAAGAGGGCCTTCAGCGCCGAAGCCCGTCGGCGTGCAGCTCCGAGCGACGGCTGTGGAGTGGGAGCTCCCTCAGATAAAGACATTTTTTTTTTCAAGCCCTCCGGTGCCTCAAGACTCTCAAATGGGGGTAAAAGTCCCACAATCAGTCCCGTGATTCCCTTTTGATTACAATTTTGAAGTCATGAATGTCGCAGCATTCAGAGGACATTTGCTTTTGAGACCCCACTTCTGACACCAGTGTGATGACCCCCATAATGCGCAGGTCCACACGGGACGGAGAGGCAAAGAGACACCGTATGGCTCAGTTTAAACAAACAGGTATATTCAATAATTACACATGATTAAGATTATACATCAGAGGCTGGGGCGTCCGAGCTTACGTGCCGACGACTTCATGGGGGCGATGGAGTGGCTCCGGAGTTGGGCTCGAGCGGTTGCTGGCAGAAGCTGCACGCCGACGGGCTTCGGCGCTGAAGGCCCTCTTGGCAAACGATGTCGTCCTGAGCGTGCTTGCAGTAGAATTTCAATAGTCGTCCGTTTCTTCGAGGATGGTTCACAAACCCTTCCTCTAGTGTCGTTTGGCTTGGAAGATGAACAGGAGGCGAGCTTGTAGATGATGACAGCAGAGCATAATTTTACAACATACATATACAGAGAGTTAAACTGGAAAAAGCAGAACTGAATTTACAAAAGAACAAACTTTGCACTACTTTACTCATCGACCGGGCAGGTTAGTGCCTAAGTAGCATCACATTACATGCTAAGCATGGAGCCCCAGCTCAGACTGGACTCAAATGTTCGGAGAACATTCTTCTGGAGGGTGAGCGAGTGTGACATTCCTTGTGTGCTACGAGGTACATTGTTCGACGGCGCGGCGTAGACGGAAACCCAGGTATTTCTTTGTGTGTGCTACGAGGATCCACGTTCGACGGCGCGGCGTAGACTAAGGGACCCGCCGCCGTGACAGCGGCATCATCAATTACCCAGCCATGCTCTTTGAGTGACGACCAGAACAACCGGACCCGCCGCCGCCGCCGCGGGGAAACAGGCTTTATCCTCCCCAATTTCCGGGCACATTCCAGGACAAGGGAGCTGTCAGCGGGCCAGAGCGCGCCGTACCACAGCCGACGCTATGCGCTACCGCGAAGACAACATTCTTTCCCTCCTTCCCCTTTCGACGTGGGCTATCGCCGGGAATTCACCCACAGCTTCCCGCCGTGCCTCGTGAACAAAAGCGCATTCCCAGAAGGGCCGTGACGGACACCTGTCATGGCGGACAGGCAGTACTCGCCAAGAATGTGGAAAGACAGGCGCTAGTGAATTAGCTCCGAAGAGAGAGCCTGTGTATACTCTCACTTGAGAGAGAGTGGTGGCGTTTTTGTTGTTTATTTAGTTTGTATTGTTAACAGACTCTGGGTTCGAGGCTAAGCCCAACCCAAGGGGTGGTCCCCATCTCGCATGTTATTTTGGATTGGAGAATTGATGCTTTGGGCGGGCCACTGGAAATGACCGCCCTTAGTCCTTTGTTAATCAAGTGCTTAAAAGCGCATGTAAACGGATGCAGTCCAGTCTGAGCTGGGGCTCCATGCTTAGCATGTAATGTGATGCTACTTAGGCACTAACCTGCCCGGTCGATGAGTAAAGTAGTGCAAAGTTTGTTCTTTTGTAAATTCAGTTCTGCTTTTTCCAGTTTAACTCTCTGTATATGTATGTTGTAAAATTATGCTCTGCTGTCATCATCTACAAGCTCGCCTCCTGTTCATCTTCCAAGCCAAACGACACTAGAGGAAGGGTTTGTGAACCATCCTCGAAGAAACGGACGACTATTGAAATTCTACTGCAAGCACGCTCAGGACGACATCGTTTGCCAAGAGGGCCTTCAGCGCCGAAGCCCGTCGGCGTGCAGCTTCTGCCAGCAACCGCTCGAGCCCAACTCCGGAGCCACTCCATCGCCCCCATGAAGTCGTCGGCACGTAAGCTCGGACGCCCCAGCCTCTGATGTATAATCTTAATCATGTGTAATTATTGAATATACCTGTTTGTTTAAACTGAGCCATACGGTGTCTCTTTGCCTCTCCGTCCCGTGTGGACCTGCGCATTATGGGGGTCATCACAAAGTCATCACAAGCTTAATTTGATACCGTATTTTGCGCATGCTAATTTGTTCAAATTCAGTTTTTTTCCCCGTTCAATAGAAAGAAGCCTGGAATTCTCTACCCGGGTCCATTCGTTCTTGTCCATTTCAAAACTTTGTAACTGCCGTTGAAGACGCATAATAGCTGTGTATTCTTACCCTGTCGTTAACAGTTCCTTTCTTGTTTGATATTTCATTTGTGATTTTAACTTTTTGTAGTGCTCACTTTGTACATTTTGCTGCATTTTGTTTCCTTGCATTTTTGTGTGTTTTCCCACTCCTGCCATAGCGCATATAATTGCGCTGCAGTATGTATAAATAAATAAATAAATAAATAAATAAATATTATACTGACAAGTGTCGCTACATGCAGCACCATCACTTCACCGCTGTTTGTCATCATCGCTTGTTGCTGATGTTGTGTTCCTTGGACGACCCATCCTATCCTTGTTTCCAATGCCACAATCATGTCTCCAAAGCGTTGTGTCTTTCCGTTAAAAAAAAACTGTAAAAATTGGAACCGATGAGCAGATTCGTCGCCGCCGTACCCATTTTCTTGCTGCGGTCATCGGCGATTTCAGTATTTAGTCCGCGCAATTTCTCTACGGCGGTGGCAGCAGCTGGCTGCGAGAAATCAGGTCAACTTGCATTGCGTGAATTACTATGGCTTCGCTACTGGGCTGTGTGAAAACCCACTTGCACTACGTCCATTAATTTGACCTGTTCGCATCCTCCAAACGAGTTGGTCGTTCAATGTTCTTTACCTACAGCCTTCGCTCCAATCGTCTTTGGTAAACTCCTTGAAATGAATGACTGTTGACTGCCGCTGTCAAATAGCAGTCTCGCACGTTCCCCTGATGCCGCTCCTTGCACCCATGCAACAGCAGTCTGCAATGGCAGTCTGTTCCACCTCGTTTTGCTCGGTGGCGTGCATTGTGCTAGAAGGTTTCATCTCACTCGTAGGCTTCACGGGGACAACAGTTTTATTCTGTTATGTCGGCCTTGAGCTGCACATCGAAATGGCATGATGTTCATTGCAGCGCTTGCACTGAACGTGGGCCCTATCAAGCCGCGCCACGTGATTGGGTCGCGTACATCTTAAACAGGCTCCGCCCGCACTGAATCTTCATACGTTAAGCTGCGACGGCAGTCCTCAGTTCCGTCACATGGCTGCTTGCAGAAAACTCCCGACTTTCCTGATGCGCTGTAAAAGTTCGACGTGGTTCGAATCTCCCTTAGACTGCTTCTAACGACGGTGGTGTGTCCAGGTTCTCATTCTGTTTCTTCGCGGCACTTCACTTGCGCTTTAAGAAGCTCTAGAAAGCGCTTCAACGATCCTGCCGTTTTCTTGAGAATGGTTCTATCAGAGGTCTCATTGGTTGCAGTTTTTTTGGCGATCTGCTTTTTTTAAATCTGACACTCCATGATAAAATCCGTAGGAATAACTGTTTTCAGCAGGGGCATAAGCATTGCGGCATAGCAGTCTGATTTTACCCGCAATGACTCTAGAGCTAAAGTGTGGACTTGTACTTTCTTCGTGATCTGTTTAGGCCCCTTCCCATTTTTTTCCGGACGCATTTTCTCAAGCTGAAGCAGCTCGTTCATGCCTATGCCGACTGACTGCTCCTGCTTCCCAAATGTTTCCTTCAAAATTGCTATGGCCTGTTCGTAGTTGACCGAAAACTGAAGGCCTTCAACGGAAGATGCTTTCCCCATGAGTGTCGCCATTATTTAATTGAATTTTTGTTCATTACTCATGTTTCGCTTTAGATGGACACCTGATTCATACTGAGTTCAAAACCATTGCCATTGCAGTTTGTCTCCATTATATTTTGTCATCTCCGCTTTAGGCAGCTTTCGCAAACTTTCCACCCTGACTCGCGCTTTCAGTCACTCCCATTTCTTTTGCTTATAATAGCATTCACCAGACTCCTCAATATTCATGGACAGCTGCGACACTACGGAGTGTATCTTCAGATCATATTCAATGACTGTTTGAAACTGCGCTTCAGCTGTCTGCTCTTTCGGGAACTGTTCCATTTGTTCATTGACTTCTTTAAGACCCTGCGCTATTCCCATTATCTGCGCTTGCGTTGTAACCAGATCCCGTTTATCGGCACGGCTTCAAATCTCATCTACCGCCTTTGTGTCAAGGTGCTTAATGTGGGTTCGTAACACCTTTCTCTTCCATTCTAATTTGTCCTTGTTCATGATGAAAAATGTGACAGTGATTTGCTTACTGTTTCGAAGCTCTCAATTTTTCGTTCGGGGTTCACTCTGGTCGACCTCCTCGATTTCCCCAGGCAGCTGAGCTGCTCCACTGCCGCACTCTTCTCTGCTGCTCTGAGGCAGTGTCCTATGCTTCTGCACCATCTTGTTAAAACCAGTGAAACCAACAGCTTGCTTCGTCTATCTTGCTTTTAATGGCGGAACAAAAATCCTGGTTGGGAGGTTGTTGTTAGTAATTCCAAAGACAGCACATACCCACACTGGCGCCTCAATCTTAATCTTCACCTTCGTCTTCCTCCTCTTTTGGAAATATTTAACAGTCTACGCCATTGAATGCGGGCGAAAAATCGACGAAAAATCCCCGGAGCAGCAACCTAGGAGACAGTTGTGCAGTCTAGGTCAGGTGACCATGCGGCATCGTCACAACCGGCCCACCGGCCCAGCTGTGGCAGGTAGCAGTAAAGTAATGACTGGTCGCTGAAGGTTGCTCGGCAAGAGCAACCTGGGCCGCAGAAGCCCCACCTGTGGGAGCCCCTGCCATTGCATAGCAGTGGAGCATCGTTTAATGTTTATCTGCTTCACCACATCGCCAGGAGTGGCCTGACGACTCCCAGGGATCTATAGATATTAAGCAGAGAATGACAAATTCCGCATATACGCATATTAACTCATTAAGCTATTGCGTCGTGCACTTACGGTAGAGCCTAAGCCCCGAATGCAGAAATGTAACTTGGCTCGAACTTAACTTCCATCGGTCTCAAGTGAGCTCCATCGTGTTTCATAAACCAAACTCGGCTTGAAGTGCGACTTGCAACCGGCTTGGCTCGATCCTAGTTCGGTCCAACTTCAAGTCGGCTGAGGAGCTTGCTTGAAGCTGACTTCGTTGCATTTTCCAACATGGCCACCTACCGATCGGACGTCGCGCGGAGGGTAGCTGCATTCGAGTTCACTTGCCACGCCATGGACGTATTATTTTCTGAGGCCCATTCGTTGCCGAAGATTCCACGGCCAGCGTTACGAGATCGGGGGAACCCCATGGAGCTCTACGACGACGAGCAGTTCCTCGCCCGCTATCGGTTCTCCAAGAACTCCATGCGGGAGCTGCTCACCATGTTGCCCTGCGTGAAAGTCCCGACAACAGGGGACAGCCTGTCCCTCCGATGCTGCAGCTACTCCTGGCTTTGAGGTTTTATGGGGCCGGCACTTTCCAAACCGTCACCGGGGATCTGGTGCGGATTTCGCAGCCGACCGTGTGCCGCGCAGTTGGCAAGGTCACCTTGCTGATTGCCAAGCACCTGCGCCCGATGCTGGTGCAGTTTCCAGCCGTCTCGCAGTTTGGAAAGCTGATGCGGGACTTTTATGAGATCGGTGAATTCCCTGGTGTGACCGGCTGCATAGATTGCACGCATGTCCGCATCAACAGCCCGGGTGGCGCAGATGCGGAAGTCTACCGAAACTGTAAAGGCTATTTCTCCATCAATGTGCAGGTGAGCAATGAAAACGGAAATTCTCTGAACAGTTACGACTGTTCAGCTCATTCGTATTCGTTCGCGTCGTGTACGTGCTGTCATTTTATTTATTTCCCTGCGGTGCTACGAACGTACAGTCACAAGATTACTTGCCCGAAAGACGCGGGTTCGATCCCGGCCGCGGCGTTCACATTTCGATGGAGGCGAAATGCTGGAGGCCTGTGTACTGTGCGACGTCGGTGCACGCTGAAGAACCCCAGGTGGTAGAAATTTCCGGAGCCTTTCACTACGGCGTCCCGCATAGCGAAATGTGTCTCTTCGGAATATGCGATCGAGGCCCAGCATTTTCTTTTAGTACTGCTTTATAATGTAGCTTCGTACTTCATGAAGAGTGTAGCTTCGTTCTCCATGCTCCATGAAGAGTAGCACTACATTCTAGGCGCTATATTATCATGCAATCACTGTGCAAATTCACCGCAAGGAAGGTTAGTTAATATGTTTCCAATGACAGTGCATGACAAAGTTGACAAAGCTTGACCACACTTTCGAGCTGTGGCATTAAATCAACGCAATATTCCTTTATACGTGCAGGTACCAAAAAGCCCACATAAATACACGGAATGTGGTCGAAAGGACATTCGGTGTCTGGAAGCGCCGCTTCCCTTGTCTGGATATGGGGCTCCAGCACAAGCCGAAACAAGCTGCAGTGATCATCACAGCCCTGCAGAACTTTGCATGTTTGATCAAGGAGCCGCAGCCTCCTATTGAAAGCGCTCCACCGGCTCGCACCAGCACGACAGCAGCGAGGCGGCCAGAGCACCTGCCACCTGTGGATGCTGTCAGCGACAGCTTGTCGGGAATGCAGGCACGACGGGTACCCATCCAGAAGAGCTTCACATAGGTAAGAAATGCACAGTCCTCAACACTGTCCCATGAATTTTAAATAAAGCATGTTTATAATGCGCACTTGCTCATGCCACCCGTATCCCAACTTTTATGCAGGAACTAAAGAAATGTTAGAGCAATGGGAACGACTAGCAGCACTTCAAGCGGCGGGACGAAGAGGTCGACGAAGTGCAGCTGGGGATCCTGAGTGACTCCTGAGAGTGTGCTCATCATGACGCTCTCAGATCTACGACCGCAGACCTTCACTGCGAATACACCCCTTTACACTAGAATTTTTTCTCAGCTTCGGAAGCTTTTAAGTTGCGAGCTTGTTGCACTAACACGCTGCTAGTCTTCCACTTCTAGGTTCTGCATTTCTTGCTATAGTGTTCTATTTCAAATGCTATTTTTCAGGAACGCTGTATTGATCTTACAGGAGGCGAATACCAGAAACGCTCTTGTTGACCCTGCTGCTGAGGGTCTTAATGGCGCTCAGTTCATTGGCTTAAGAGCTGCTGCCTTTGCGGCTTTGCTTACACGCATGTGAAAAATTACCAGATTTGGTAAAGTACAACAGTTAGGCCTTAGGTGGAACAGTCGCAGGGCTTTGCACCTTTCCAGAGAGCAAACATTTGTGTGGCTGCTTTGGTAGTGGCATGGAATTCAGGTTCCTCACAGCAAGTAGTTCTGCTACTTCGTCTTTTCTACTTTCACCCAGCTTGCACTTCAAGCTTGGGCTCTTGCATGTCTTCTATGTGTTGAGTATAAATTTGTTTTTATGTCACAATTGTAATGACAAAGAAGTGCCCATGTGGCAGCGGGACTGCTCTCGGCGAGCGTGTGCTTGGGGTTGGTGCTGCTGGAACCGTTGACTGTCTGTGAACGCTGTTCTGAGCTTTGTACTTTCTGCCCGGAAAACCCATTGCACAATCATTAATTTCAAATATCCCTTTTACAACAAAACGAGACGTTCCCGATTGCCTACAATGATGCAATTCCAGATCACTGCGAAGTTTCGTTTTCTGGCTTGCCAACAGAGGTGTGTTATGAATCAGTTATTAAATTTCTCACTTTTTTTGGCTGTATTGAGGTAAAAAAAAAACATGAGTGTACTCTTTTCATTTGGTTTGCTTTCAAGATGGTGTATAACGGTCGAACCTTCAGCTGTCACACTGGAGCCTTCTTTTCAAGGAACGATGCTCGAGTGGTTTGTTGTGCATTGTCGCTCTCTCTCGTCTCTGTCCAAAGTGGGAGTTGGTTGTTGTCATAGTATGGTGCAAAAGGTCGATTCTTTAGGTCTGAAATGGGCTTCCTGACATAATCCACATGCCTCGTCCAGCTCAATCTCTTACAACAAAGTTGCATAACGGGCAGTAACTGGCACTGAGGAAGAAGCGAAGTTCACTGCAGCATATGTGCGGAGCGGATACCAGGCATTGTTGTGCCATGGTGAAACATACCAACCTACAGTGTGTGACCTGTGAGCATTTTTAATTTCCAAGTGTAAAGGTCATGGTCGTACACAGAACTCCTGTAACTGTTGCTAAGGCTACACAATCTTTCTGCGAGCAGTTGCACTCAATATTCATTGTTCTCGAGCCAAATGCACCTGGTGTTTGTTAGGTGCCTTGCTTTGCATGGCTGAATACAAACCCTAGATCATAAAGTGAGTCGTCATGAGCCAACACCAACAGTTAGTCGAGATCATTGTGTGCGGGCACTACTGATGTTTGGGAACGCCTTGCTGCCAAAAGTCATGGTGGACCACTGAAAGATAATTTATGACCCCAGTAGTGTTTGCAACATTTTGTATTGTGGTTCAATGAATGGTTTGTGATATGACTAGGTAGCTACTTCTAGCTCGCAAGCGTTGTAGTGAAATCTTTTACATGCAAACACTTGGACAAGCAGTTCTTTTGATTTGTACCTGCAGTTACTGGTTGGCTGTCACAGCTTAAATCTGGCTTTGCATTTGAGCCGGCCTTCTTGGAACTGTACTGATTCCACTCATCGACAACTGACATGTTTTGAAATTGTTACATGGTTTGGCGGGATTCGAAATAGCATAACGTGGGTGCCACCAGCAAGTGTTTTTTTGATGCATGCTTCTTTATAGTCTTTTTTTGTCATGCCTAGTGCGGGTTGTCAAAGGAATGTGGTGGCCATATTTTTGAAGCAATAGATTACTTCAGCAAAGCGGGAGGATGTGGCATTGTATTGACTCAAGTTATGGGCACTCCTTGTAGACGGCATAGGAGGAATCGCATTCTTTAAGGGTTTCGGTTCTTGAGTAGGAGGCACTAGCTACGAGGGTTTAGGTTAGTGACACAGCAAAGATAATGGAAGGAGTAGAGAGCGGTGTTGGCCTTTGAGCATTTATGTGGTGTTGACTTGCGTGAGCCAATATTGTTGAGGCTTTTTATACGCGGAAAATTTAACAATGTGGCCTGCAATTTTCCCTACTGGTTGGTTTTGCAAGCCATGCCAGGGGAGGTTTTTCCTTCCTAGAGCAGCCATATTTGTAGCATACAGCAATGCGTATTTCTATGAATAAATTGCTGTTTGCGTACAAAGATCCATATAGCCATAGCAGCAGAAGTACCACGCAACCATCCTACCTGCCTCCTGCTATGTGATAGCTTGTCAGACTTGCATGCAAGGTGGTGACGGGGCTGTATGTCTGTTCTCACCGAGTCATGTGCTTAAAACGGTACATGTGCAAATGAAGTGTAGTTATGTGGATTTGCCACATAATATCTGTGCAAGCATTCTCACAGCATTCCAGTTTAATTCAGTCATAGGCACCGTTTATTCTGGTGCCTCTCGCAGCCTACGAAGCTGTTCAAGTTTAATTTGTTTTTCAATTTCTAAGATTTCCAATTCCAATTTTTTTTTCTGGATATCAAGGAGTTTTTTCTCCTGCCGCTCTTGCAGAATACTGTTGTGGTCCTCTCGCACCATCTGCAGACGCAGTCCATGCTCTTCGCGCAGTAAGGCCGCTCTAGTCGTTCTCATCTGCCAGAGACCTTTCTAAAAGGACCATCCGCCCTCTTGGAGCCCTGGCAGCGTCACCTGTGGCCACTGCTTTAGCAGTAGTGGGACCAGCGGCAGCACCAGAAGCAACTGTAGGACTGCTGCAGCCTGCTGCAGCTGTGCTGGAAGCATCAGCAGGTCGCACAGCAGGAAAAAAGAGATTGCTGTCCTGCTTAATTGCTTCTGGAGTTGCCCCGCTCCTACCAACAGCAGCCGCTGGTGACTGCGGCTCATTCACGAGCGGAGATTCCCAGTCGTCTTCTGTAATAAAGAAAAGGTAAAAATTAGTTGGACAAATCTAAGCTTACAACACATTAGCTGTCTGCCTCAATAGCACAGATTGTTGGGTCAATTGGTGAAGAGACATTATAACGAAAGCTTTATAATGTTCTTATATAAGGCACCACTTGCCCTTCTCAGTGTCAAATAGCTGCCGTTGTTTCTGGGGACCCCAGTTTAGTCGTTCTGTTTTGTGCTGCCATATTCCTCACCTTTCACTCTGAATTATGCCTGATGACCTCACTTTATTTTTTCTGCTGATACAGTAGTGATAGTCACGCAGGCCCCGAGTTTTACACATGTGGTTATCCTCTAACTCTGCACCTGCAGCTGTTTTGCTCTTTCAATGGGTTTCTTTTTAATTTTAGTATATTTGCTAGTTTGCACTCATGCGTGTCCTCTGGCTCAGGGAGCCAGTTATACGCTCTTCCTTTCCTCAAAATCATCAGCGTCTAGAACTTTGTCAATGCCAATGAACGCCGACAGCTTTCACTTTGTATATCCTGGAGTAGCTGAGTTAATCCACTTTCATTTTTTTTGCAAAGGTTTCCTTGTAATGCCTGCCTGCCTGCTTCGCCGCATATATGCGACACCAATGCCAAGGTGAGGCATACAAGAAAGGTGACAAATACTGCAGCCTAAGCCTGCAGCCTGAGCCTGAGGGCTACAGAAAACATGCGCTTCGAATGAAACCTCTGCATTGTAAAACTAACAATTTCCTTGAAACTAGCAGCCAAATTCGAAATGGCTTTGAGCATTACACATAGGCAAGCTGCACCATTATTCACAACAAGAATGTTGTTACCTTATCCCTGGAGCACCATCATGTACAAGTACACAGAAATATAAAAATTTATGTGAAGGAGTGCATGCATAATGAAACTGCATTAAAGTTGGCATTCGTTTAAAGTAAGGCAGGAATGGCAAACAAGACTCAAAAACATCATCAGGAGAGAATGTCATAATGAATGCAGTTCAGGTTGCAGCACTGAATGCTTGCTCCCTCGGTGTCCGACGGTTAACCAACTCCTCGCCTTCCGCTACAGGAACACAGCATACCACTCACATGAATGTAGGCCGTCAAGACAAAATGCCTTCAGAGTGCTGTCCAACAACATGCAGCTTGGAGCAGGTCATCCTTTCGCACTGTCAACCAATGCAGCCTTTATCTGCACAAACATTCAGCCAACCACATGTACAGCAGCTTTCCACAGTGTTGTATTAAATGAGATTTTTATAATTTGTTGTAGATGAACCGTACAGTCCTCATAGCAGGTTCAAGGCAATAAAAAACATTGAAACAGCGTCAATTGTGACCGTACACGCTGCCGTTGTCATCAAAGGAATATAAAGAGAGGAGTGCTGTTTTTCTACGACATGCAAATTGCTTTCTTTACCTGCATAATGAAATTCTTCATTGCCTGCTCCATCCACCATTGGCTGCAACAATCTTATAACAGGCAAACTTGCCACTGGTGGCAGGTCGATGCCTCCATCAGAGTCAGTCTGGTTGCCTACCCTGGTCATTATGTGGCTGGCAACAGCAATCACTCGCTCACTTTGAGCGCTCACAGTGCATTGAGCTGACCCTCCTCCTAAAAAGAAAAAAAGACACCGCACACAGCGAAGCTACTCTTAATTTATAGACAATGTGCCATTAAAATATTTTGTTCATGAAGTGCCACACAAAAGTAACCAAAGGCACACCAATGCATGCAACTGTGTGTTGTTTTCGCTACGTTTTTGTACCACCCGTTTAAGCAGTGCCAAGAATGAGTAAAGGTAGGTAGCTGTATGTACAGCCTTCCGGATTTTCAATAGTTCCAAGGAACTGTCAATAGCGCGGCAAATTTCCTCATGAACATGAAGGTCGCCAGTGTGGACACCGTCTGATCTACGGTGCACCCAATTTGGCTTCGCGGCGCGATAGTATGCGAAGGGTACCAACTCCGAGCAAAATCGTCCGTTGTCAGTTCGCTGCTGGCCTGGCGCGAGCCCTCCGTCCCACTGCACTGCCCGCTCATCGTCGTCTTCTATGCAGCAGAAATCGCATGCCTTCGTACTGACTTGAATGTAACAAACATTTTCTGTAGCTTTTAAAAATTACGGAGGCTGTACAGGATACTGCTTGTGCATTATTTACACGATTAACTCAGGTTGCATTTATCTGCGTTTGTAAATAGAGCAGAGTACACTGCAGCGAAACGTTATTACGTGCCCATTTCCGTGTTATCACACTGTTCCTAAAAAGCTATGCATTCCAGTACACGCTGCTCACGCAGACCCAAGTAGAATAATCATGCCCTTATCCATGGCATATCCATGGCAGGAACAAGCATTTGTAAACGGCCTGCAAGCCGCGCTCACCTGTCTTGTGGCGATCTCCCTTTTTCCTCGCGTCCTCCTCCTTCGACTTTTGTTTCAGGTTGGCCCAGCATTTCTTGAGCTGATTGGGGTCACGTCGGGTCACCCCGTGATTGCTGTTAAACAGCCCGGCAATTTCCTTTCAAGTGGCGTTTTTTTTTTTTTGCCAGCGACGACACATCGGTTTTTTTTGCACTCTAATATATGGCGACGTGCGTTAACCAAAGACAATAACAATTCCTATTCCTCGAAAGTGAACCGAGGCGCTGGTCTCCGCTGGGAGCAGGAGTCTTCTTGTGATGATTGCTTAGACATTTTTCTGCCGCGATTCGAACTAAGGCGAACAGAGCGCGTGCGGGAAAGACTTGTCAGTAGCTACACGTGCACAAGAAAGAAAAAGCATGGGAAAAACTGGCTATGGCTCAACTAGGATTGGCTCAATGTGGAGCACGTTGCCAGCCAAAAACGTCAATCAAGCGGAAGCAGCGGGTAGCACTTCAATGTAGTTCTTATTGTTAGCAATTTTATGCAGGTCACTTACACCTAGTGCCTGTTTATGACTGCTGAACGAGATGCGTTGTTTTATAGGAGAAAAATGGGCGTTATTATAATAGATTGTTCAATACTCTCATCCCCAGACGAGCAATGCGCCCTCGCTTTCAAGCACGCGCTTAACTTGACGAAGCAAGTCAGGTTGAGCATCTATGAAACACGAAACCCAACTTGGCCGTTCTGAAGCCGCCTTGGTGCTTCGACTCGACTTGCCGAAGTTGAGTCGAAGCGCGAGCCAAGTTACATTTCTGCATTCGGGGGTAAGTGTCCCTTCCAATTTTTTAGCAGATATGCTGAGAAAAAAACACAACCCTAAGCACAGGATGAACAAGCTGACAAGAGCCCGAGAAACCATAGCAAATGCCGATTGCAAGGGCTACACTAAGGAAATACGCACTACGGGAGACATGTATTGTCACGAAGTGCTGACTGCTAGTTGGTTATAACGGCAGTCAAAATCAAAATGGCTGGCTGCCTCAGTGCCAGCTCCTGTCCATAATCCCTCGACCTCCTTCTAAATGAAAATGCTTGGCTAACCTAAGGTTAAGATCATCCTGCCCTTTTCGGCAGGCCCTGGAAATTGTGAAACCCTACCTGGTGTATTAGAAATAAAATCTTCTCTGGTTTAGCTTGGTTTTATGGAGTATAAACTCCCGAAGTGACTCAGGCTTTTGGGACGCTGCTGTGGACGGCTACAGATAATTTCCAGCACTTGGGGCTCTTTAAAGTGGACTGACGAATTACTGGACTGACGAATTATGGTAATAAATTACATTAACTGATGATGGTAACCAATGACGGTGAATAATAATGCTAATAAATGAGGACGCATATTGTGACTAATCAGTGGCACCCTGTGACATCATTGGGGACGTGATCGCATCCCATATGTCTCATGACGTGACGCCTACAACCAATCAGAGTAAACTAAGGCTTCGCATTTCTGCAGAGCAGTCTCTGCAATGCTTTATCGCGTTCATTATGAATCATCACGTTCATTATCACGTGCATTATGAAAACATGCAGTGTGCCATGGTCCAAGGGGACGTTTTATGCGACTTCTGCAGCGGTAATAACTCCTACAGTTGTGGTTCTTTGTGACGGGCCAGGCATACTGCCGGCGCGATGGTCCACTTTGTACGAGATGTTGACGTCAAAAGCGGCTTCACTAGACAGATTTAAATGTAAGAAACACTTTCATGGTGGTGTTATAGCGTGCAGAAATCCTGCTGGCTAGGTTATCTGAGCTTTTAGTATGACCTCAGCGCATATCTGGGGCCACTAGTATTCGTCTTGAACACATTACAGAGAGAGAGTAAAACCGATATGCCCATATTCCGGTTTCTCGAGGTAGAAAGCAGAGTTGTCTCGGCCGGTGTTCGTCATGAAGACATAATCGTGTAGGCAGGATGACGCGCATGCTCACCCCGCACCTTGCCGGCAGCGTGAAAGATGCATTTTTAAGTACTCGTATTCTGGGGCTTGGTGTTATGTAAAGGTACTATCATGAGCAATATGACGGGGATCACGGGAGCGCGTGCCCGATAGCCTCGAACCTTAATCTAGCGATACGCGGCGGCCGCTGTAAGAAACAAATGTGAAAGCAAGGTGCGTTGTTGCATTTTTCAGAAGCTGGCTACTCAGCACAACCCTTTCCACGTGTGTTGCGAAAAGCGACTACCGTGCATCGCCACAAGGAGGGTTCGAGGCTATCTGCCACGCACTCTTGTGTTCTTGCTCCTATTGCTCATGACAGTACATTCACTGGTGCTGTCACTTCGTGGATAAACGTTAATGGAGGTCTGGAAAAGAACTTAGGAACCGCCGATTTGCTGGCGACCATTCCTTTTTATTTTAGGTAACTTTTTGAAGGAACTGAAGCGCATTGTTCAGAAGCTGAATACTGAAAGCAGAACTATGGGAATGGGCATTAATATGAAGAAAGCAAGTGTAATATAATCTGTCCGGACACAAAGCGAGTTTATGACCGGAAGCGAGGTTTTGGAAGTGGAAAGGGTATACATCTATCTCGGGCAAGTAGTGACGACCGAGCTGGATCACACTAGTGAAATACCTGAGAGAACAAAAATGACAAGCGGTAACTTTAGCAGGTACTCTCAGGCCATAAATATTAAAGCTTGCGAATATTCCTCAGGAGGAAAATGTAGTCATGTTCTGGGCCCTAATCGAAAATGTCCTCACTTAGACCAGCAAAATATTGATTTTAAGATTTTCTTCTTGGTAGAGTTTGTGAAATTTGCATTTCCCTTTACGGCATTTACATTTCTTTGCATTCACGGACCGCTGGGAGTCCCATGCCACTTCTTGCGTAGTAGTGCAGCGGGTAAGCGATACGTCACTATCCTGCAGCCGATGGCAGGTGCTTCCACAAGTGGGGCTTGTGAGACCCAGGTCGCTCTTCCCGAGCAATCCGCGTCTCGCCCGAAAGATTGGTTTTGGATGTCGTCGGCTTCTTCAACTTCCATCTGTGCGTAGTGGATACGTGAACACATCACAACTGGACTGCCCTCTTAAAACTAGCCTCAAACCGAAAGCGAACTAAAAACCGATTTACAAGCGCACCTAATTCGCATGTGGCCTAATCGCGCAAAATCGTCCGTGATTTTTGTTTTACAGCGCTATGCTGTCAGGGCGAACGTGTTACACATAGGTGTTCGGGATCACATGACCACCCTATGCGCTTATTTTACGTCTCGTTCCTCATACTAAGTCGTAACCAGATGAGTCACGCGGTTGCAACAAAACTATATCAAGCGCTTTGAGTGGCAGCTCGATGAAGAAAACATTCTGAAAGTGAACGCCCTCTGAAGTTGGAAACACAGCGTCGGGCCCTTCGAGCCAACCGAAGCACTTGAGGCGGGAACTGTGAACCGAAGTTTGCGCACGCGAGGCAGCAGCCACAAGATCGCGCCTGCCCCGCTAGCTCTGATCGTATGCGTTACCGAGAACTTGTAATCGCAATACTTTTAATTTGAATATTGAAGTTTTATTACTATCACGAAAATAAGGTCATATCAATCTCTTTTCGGTCAAACGCAGCTTACACCCACACATACTTCATAAGTGGTCTCTTGACAGCACGCTGATGCAGAACAGATGAGCCTACTGTAAGGAACAGTGTGGAGTAGATCTACAACGTCATATATGAACCTGCTCATCTATCCCTGGAGTGAGACACAAAATTCAGCGTACGCAACATGACGAAATCGCCGCCCTAGCACTCCAGATACGACCTGGCTCCGAAACACAACATGCCATCGTGATGTACGGTAGTGACAGCGGCCTGCATCGAGTAGTGTTGGAGGCTGATAAAAAGAATAGCGCAGTAGACTAGGACAAAGGAGTAGAAACAGACAGGATGAGCGCTAATTTGCGTTGGTCTTTTAATCAGTCATGATACATCAACTAGCCCAGCTTTCTGCCTCGACAGTGTAGGTGACGTCGACTGACGACACGCAGCTCTGAAGGCTATGAAAACGATCAACAAGGAGTTTCTTCGGAACCTGCGGCCCATATCTCCTAATTCCCTAATAGCGGCCGAGAGCAACCCCTCCTTTTCAATAAAGGCTTTATTCATTCGTTAGCCACGAAGTGCGAGTAATTTATCGTAAGGCTGCTGGTGCTGGCTTTGCACAAAGCTTTGTGATCATGTGCTTATGATTTTTCACCTTTTAGGACACCTCCCGACAATGTATACGCAGTTATTTAGATTGCTCTGTGTCCAGCTTGAAAAGGGCGCTGCCGGCAGTCCAACAGTGTGACGTCTACAAGCGCGCAGCGCGCTTGAGGCTATTGCCCCGGTACGTTTCTTTTTGTTTTTTTTTTTACGGGACAAGTTCGCTTCAGTAGACGGTCTTGATTTGTATGCAAGCCGGCCTGCTAGTGTGCTGTCTGATTTTCTACTGTGAGCAGTATCTGACACCTGATAGACAAGAGATAAGGCATGCGTTCAAAAACAATGAAATGTTTAAAAGAATTTTAAATATAGACGCGGTGGTATATTAGATTTTTTTTACGCTTGTAACTTTGTTTTGTGCATTATCCTGTGAAAACTGGCATTGGCATCTGCAGCTATACATAGTGCGCATCAAGGCTTTCTGTTTATTCTAGACATAAGGTTCAAGTTCTGTTCAAATGGTACATTGGGGTTTATTTGACCCCTTTATCACATTTGTGTACAACATAACGGTAAGCGCGCGCAAGCAATTTTTCAGTATAATAATTTAGTTAGGCCGATATTTGAAAATACTCAGCAGCGAAACTGCGCCGCTAGTAGCTTGTGGCACATACTCAGAGCATACTGCAACCAACATCGCAAAATAAAACGCTCCCGCTCAACTTCCAGACACACTGTGCTCGTCAAAGGTGAAGGGTTGGCCTTAAAAGTTGGTTTTAGTATTCATACAGTGTGTCCAAAATCAAGGTTCCTTTAGGGAGAAAAAACTTCATGCAATCAGAAATTATTCTTTTAGAAGATACCGTTCTAAAAAAAAAAAACGCGCGTCGTAAATCCGAATTCCCGTGGCCAACAACATTATAAAAACGACATAGATTGCACCTTTAAAAAAAACATTGCTTCCGTGATATCTAAAACGTAATGACGACACAAAGAGGAGTGCAACGGATGTTGCAGCGCGCATAAATTAGAAATTGGAGCGGGCTTTTCGAGAAATGTCTATGAAAAATCGAAATTAAATTTCATTTCGAGCTGGTCATTAGGCGAAATACACCACGTCTTTGCGGCTACATTCCTTTTTTTGGGTTCGTCTCTAACCGTCTATTTTAGTGAAGATGAGACTTAAAGGTATTTGCTTTAGAGGTATTTGCGTTCTACGCAAGCAAATGCTACCGCAAATAGACCACTTTAAACTACATGTTTGTGCACGTACCTTCAAGGGGTCTACAACGTCATGCGTCAGCTTTTGCGGACCGCCAGGAGGACCTAGCTTGCCTACCGCTACTGTGACACACAAGAGCACCTGCAGAAGGAGTGAAAAGCAACTCTGCATCTTGCCTTCCTATGTGTCCTAAGACGCGAAAAGCTTTTCACCTCACACTTTGCTTTTTGGAATGACGGCGCAGTTATGCCACGCGTCGTACGGTGTGTACGTGTTATTTGTTGCCTCACATACAATCCGCAAGAACGGTTGATGCGCTTTGTGGAGCAGCTGCCCGTTTAATTACATTGTCAAGTGTTCTACCAATGCGGAAAATATTGACATGGAGAGCTCAGCCGTGTCCAGGGCTACACACATCGCTGTTTACTGCATTCCAGCTGCCACTCTAGCACGAGGTCGGCGAGCGCACATGTCATACAAGTCAGTGCAAGTGTCGCGCTTTGTGCCAGTTCTTATCAGAAAAAAAATATTAGCAGGTGTTCACGAAATAGAGTGGGATCATTGACATAAATGCTTTGTCCTATACACTTGTCTCCTGACGTGTATCTATTTTGCTGCACAAACAAGAAATGAAAAGTGCATTGATCTCTTCTGAGCAGAAAGTGGGCGCAGCAATATAGCCAAAAAACCGTAGTTAGCAGGATACCGCGTACCGAAAGGCACTTGCGAAAATAAATATTTGTCATGTAATTTTCATCTTCAAAAAGGCTAATGGCGAAGCGTGATTTTCAACACCAGAAGCGTTTGTATAAGCAATCGTACGGCAAGAAAGTGCTCTCAGCCGCTGCACGAGCCGTGTTCATTACATCGTGTTCCCCAAAATGCGAGTTGACCAAGCAATGAACGCGAAAGATGCTGCATTCTCGTGAAAACATGCATTGTCGTTCACCTCATGAGTCGTGACGTTTCGAAATACTCCCAACAATCCCCCGATTCTCCGCCACCATTGTCATCTACGTGGCACCGTCGACAAACGAAAGTGGCTATTTTGCCTATCTATTATTTAAACACGAAAAACTTTCTCGTGGTTGCCAAGATGATCTAAAATCTAGAGAGTCTATTAGACAGTGATGCAGTTAGGCATCTTCGAATGGAAAATGGATATTGCGTGCCGCAAGGTATGAAAATGATACTGGCTCTTCACTTCCGGAAAGCTAGAATGGCTCTTAAAAATGCTGTTTACTCGGCTATCAACATCAACTTAGAAAAGTTCAAAATACACCAACCTTAGTCACAATGGCTTCTAAGAAGGGTAGCCTTAGTTATTATTAGTGTTTTGAAAGCTTTAAGAGTAACAATTGTTGTCCAGGGGTTCCTTATGTGACTGTTATACCTATCGGTGCTGGTTTGACAATAAAGGCAAGAAAAATGGCTGTGGTTTAGCTCTTGTTAAACCTGGAGTGACGCGATAGCTACATCTGGCCGAGTGGAACCCGCTGAGTCGAATTGGAGTCTTTCGCTGCTCCGTTTCGCTGGGCGTTCCTTCTTCATCTTTGTCCCTGGACGTGGATTCACCCCCCCCCCCCCCTTTCCACTCGGTCTCGCCGGCGCGCTGCGCTGCCGGCTGCTTCTCCGCACCATGTGACCAACCACGTGACCAGCCACGGAGCCGTCACGGAGCTCAAGGGCGACCACGGAGCTCAAGGGGTGCCACGCTGAAGGCTCGAAGTGCCAGCGTAATGTAAAATAGTACAAAAGCAGCGGTGGTTCAGAGGATGCTGTGTTTGACTGTTAAGCCCAATATGTTAGAATCGCATCCGAGCCGCTGCAGCAGCAGTGCGCTGTAGGCGAAATGCAAGCACAAGCCCCTTTGCTGTGTGATATCAGTGCACCATTAAGACCCATGTTATTCGAAATGAATACCAAGTCCTCCCCTGCGGCCTCTCCTGTAGCGCAGGTGCAGCTTTGGGACATTGAACTATACATATCACGAATATAAAGTTACTTACCAAAAGGCTATAATTTATCGACCACTGCACTTATTTTGTAGCGATAGCTACATTACGCTAGCACTTCTGTCTGTGTGTGTCTTCCTTCAGTCCTTGTCAAATTCGAGCTGTTCTTGAAAGTGGCACACCAACTCGCTGAAGCGTCAGTCCTAAATAATAACTGAAAAGAATCTTGGCTTTAAATTCTAACCATTTTACAAAGCGTTTTGTATATGTTGTAGACAGGCGGGTACATATTTTCTTGTTCAAGAATTTTAATAAACAGTCTTGGTGTACACCGAAAGAGCACTAGAGCTCGTGAAGAACAACAGCCTATCAGTCGTAGTATTAGGCGAGTCACCAGCGCAAGCTGATTCGCGAAATAATTAACGCAAATGTGACTCCGCGCATGACAATACGACGACTGTGCTTATGCCTCGTGAGTGCTTTCGTGCGTGAGACATGCGTCGGTACGGAATTAAGATATTTGGTGTTCAATACGCTTGGAAGCTCAGTACCGTGAGCGTTCGTTCTCTGCTCGATCCATCCCGCATTTGGGACTGTGGCGCGCCGCATACGTGCAATGTTTCGACACCACGATAAATGTCAGCTCCGTTTGAGGGCAGCACTGGTGCAGCTTTGCATGCACAACACACCGCTTTGGCAGCCTCCGTGGCCTTTTCTCAACGCGAGTGATGCGCCATGTCGCGCCTAGCAGGCGCGCACACACTGCGGATCATAAAATGCGGGGCGACAGAATCACGTCAAAAGAAGCCAGCCAGAGCCATCTCGGGGACATTCTGCTTGCAGAGAAAGCCGGACAACTCGTGTGCGGCCAGGTGTCTTCTCCTCGAGGTTTTTTTTTTCTTCTCTTCTCTGTATTCCCTCTCCTTCCATCCTGTTCTTTCTTCGGTCCCCCTCCTATCGTTCTCATTCCTCGTCCGGGAGAGTACGTGTGATCTACAGAGGGAACTGTAGTCGCATGTTACGCAAAACGCAGTGGCAAACACCCCAAACAGGAATCCCTCCAGTCAATCGCTTCGATCGCTTCGACTGATTGCCATGACATGGCAGTGTGATCCCTTGCACCTACGAGCGGCTTGCGATGCCACGCAAGCAGGATATAGTGGTGTAGCCGCGACGTGGAAAAAAAATCAATTGCAGCCTTTGGCTGGCGGGATTCTTTTTGGGGGATTGGCTGCTTCGTAGGTAGGCTTCGCAGTAGTTATGTGTGATACGACTGCAGTGGCTGTTTTTGCGACGTTCTAGTCTGTGACTGACCTTTATAAAACGATAAGAGAACCCATATCATTTATAGACTGGCGTTTGACGAAGGCTGTGTCCAGCCTGGAACAACATTAGCAAGTCTAAAATGTGGTATGCAGGAAATCAATTAACCCTCTCAGGTACACAAGAAAATGAGCGATGGAAAAATCAATACAATAATATTTTTTCGTTTAATATGACCTCCAAAACAATAAGGAAACAGCGAATAAGCCAAATGGTAATCAATGCAAAAATATATTGGTTGGGACACATGGGCCCCATGTACCTCAAGGGAGCAATTTTGCTCTGGCCATAGCCACTACATTTCCGTCCTTGAAGCTCTGGTAAGCAGTTTGCCATGTGCACTCTACAAACTGTGCAATAATTGAACTGAAGCTTATAAACCATCCACTTCGCGCAATTCACGCGCTGCTTGCCAGATTAACCTTCGTGCATTTTGCGTCCATAGTTGCGACGTTCATGGTCTGCGTGAAAGTCGCGACGAGTCACTGCGTCTGCAAAAGACTTGTGCCTCGTTGCCGGCTATGAAAACTAAGGATAAGAGAATGCACCATGGCCTGTCAAAATTCCATCGAGGTGGAAGCAGATGCAATTAGCATTGTTAGCTTGCAGCTTATGGTAGCAAATCTGGGTGTTGCTCATTTCCATGTCGAGAAGAAAAAGATGAAGTTCACCCCTAAAACACTTTCATTTCTCCGTTCGTTGTAGCGAAAAGAATTCTGCTTGGGTGTGTGTAATGTTTACTTTCTTTTACGAGTGTGTCAGAAACTAGCGCATCGAAACTCCTCACTTCCGAAAAAATCGCAAGTGTTGTGACGCTACCTTTATCTTGGCCTGGTACGCACTTTACTAACCCATGCTTCACGCCAGCGTTATTTCTAAGTTTTCTTGCTCTCTGAAACTTTTAAATGTCATTTTATATGCGGCTTTCATCCCAGGAATGTCAGTAGAATTGAGCGCTACCGATCCAGTTCTGCCGATGCATTTTTTTCTAGTATTGTATAGATGCTCAATAACAATCTGTGGTCCTACCTTATCCACGTCTTCCTCCAAGAAATTAAAATCGTAACCAAGGAGTTGTAACAGGGTGTTATGACCTCTGTAGACGGCAAAAAAGATTATAGCTCCTCTCTTCCATTCAATAAAAATTTGCGCCTGCAATCCTCCTGCGAAGCAAAAAGCAGCAGTTAGAAAAAGGAATAATTGGACAGCTCATAGACGCACAGTAAGCGAAAAAAATACCGATCATTTGTATTATGTCACATTTGTGAAGGCGAAAGGACATCAGCTTCGCTCGTGTACACAAATTCAAAGCATAACCGAACTTCCCTTATGGTACTCAGCGACACAGATGTCCCAAGCCACTTTTTCTACTACTGAAACCTGATATGCGCTGAGGCAACCGTTGCTTTTCTTTTGCCGGTAATTAAAAATCCTAACGAACCTATTTCTGCCACACTTTAATTAATAATATACAACAAATATAAGAAACATACACTGCGATTATCGGACCAAAGCCGCTGCTCTCCGATGGCAAAACTGCCTCATTTGAAAGGGGGCCGGTGCCAGTTTTACAGACTGAGACCTAATTTTTTGTTAAAGTCAGCATAGAAGAGCTAAATGCTCAAGATTTATGGTTATGAACGCAGTAGTCCTTTATTTCCACCATTTTGAAATCCCGGGACATGTGTGTCCCGTGTACCATGAACGGTTAAAAGCTACTCTCTAAGTTCCAGCAAAACTCAACAAAGTAAGATCGCTCTAATGATCTTTCACAGCACGAGCCGTTCGCTCTATACAAGAAGCCCATCGTTCATTTACTGCTGGGAGTAAATTGCAGGCCAGTTTCCGTGCTGCCAATCTTTTCTAAAGGACTGGAAAAAATTATCCACACGCGAATATCATGCTTTTGTGACAAACACGAAATAATAACAGATTCGCAGTTTGGTTTTATCAAACATAAATCTACCGAGACAGCATTACTAAGCCAAAAAGAGTATATCTTACAGGGTTTCGAGGAAAGAAAACTTGACCTTGGTGTTTTTATAGATTTTTTGCAGGCGTTCGACGACAACAGTCATTATATACTTTTGGCAATACTCTTCGACTACGGCTTTAGGAGTCGTGTTCATGCGCTTCTTTCGTCATATCTTGCACACCGCTTTCAATTTGTAGGTATTAATAGCTGTTAATCCTGAGTAAAAAAAAATTAACTGCTGGCATACCTCAGGGAAGTATCCTTGGACCGCTTCTTTTTAACCTATATATAAATGCTATCGTTAATCAATGCCTGCATGCGAAGTGTGTTATGTATGCAGATGACGTCTCACTGTTCTTTTCATCAAGCGTATGTGGAGATGTGATAAACAAGGCAAATAGGACACGAAGTGCATTCTATCAATGGTCCCTTAATAATCAGTTGAAAATTAATGTAACTAAAACTAAGGCTATTATATTCAAACCAAAAAAAAAAACATTCTCCCATGCGATCTTAAGCTAGGTCTGGAAAAGATAGAAATTGTAGACAATAATAAAATATTAGGGGTATATTTGAATAGCCAGCTAAGCTGGGATAATCATTTTAGCACTGTCATCAGTAAGCTTCCGCGTGTCACAGGTATCATTATCCGGCATCATTACTTACTTCCATGCAAAGTTAAACTTCTCCTGTATAATTCGCTCTTTATGTCCCAAGTAAACTACGTGCACTTATATTAGGGAACAGCTACAGGCACCAATAAAAATAAGATTTACGTTTTACAGAAGAAGGCTCTGCGTGCAATACTCAACGTCGGTTCAGATATAAAACTTATTCCGCCAGTTCAATGACGTAAAAGTATCTGAAATGTATAATGTTAGGCTGGCTGAAAGATATAAGAAGGACCTAAGACAAAATGTGAATTACTTGCGTGACACGGAACACCTTTCGCTAAATGTACAAGTTTACCCTAGCAGACACAGCTAACTGTGGTATATTCAAACATGCCGCACAATATATGGTACATATAGCCTAGCAAACACGCGGCCCCGTCTTTTAAATAAGTTTCATGCCGCAAAAGTTGATGTATCACGAGATGCCGAAAAAATGTACAGGATGTATGTGCTGCTTTTTAGGTTTCATCATGCTTTCACTGCTTCCTTATCTCTTTCGTTCCATAAAGTGTTGACCTGAGGTGAATAACCAATGACATGTTTTTCTGTGCAGGATATTTTTCTGTTGCTTTTTTGTTATCATTTTTTGTGTGCGCTTTATTTCCTCATTGTCTTTTCTAATGATTTTTGTGTATATACTTTGCCTGCTGCCCTGCAATGCAGGGGCCGAGGGGCATGTCAAGCCAAAATTTCTGGCTTTTTCCCCTCGACCCTCCCCATGTATACATGGGAAAATAAAATTGAATTGAATTGAGAATTGAGTTATTGACTGCCACTATGGCCACGTGCACTGCAACTGGAACCTTTTAGCCGTAGCTCTGATGTATTAAGGCCCTGTTGTTACAAAGAGGATATGATCAGACACAGTGTAGTATTTTAGTGGCGGCAATAGAGGGGAGCGGGAGCAATGTTCTCGATATGAGGCGCATCTAGCATATTTCCCACGTGGCGTTTTGTCTGCTTGAACAACGCAAAACAGCAATCTGATCTCACCCCAGTCTGCAGAAGCGGTCTTATGCAAGGTGAAAAGGGATAAAAGGGCTGTTCAGAAATACTCTGCTAATATTCCCCACGTCTGAAATTCAACGAGGAACCATGATGTGCCGAAGCCTTGTTGCTCTAGTGCTTACCTTGCTGGAGTTCCCAATTCTGCCGGCTCAGAAAGCCTGCGACGTTCCTGACAGCTTTCTGGTAAGGTTTGAAGAGGAGAGAACTTTAATGCCGCTCGATCGTTTGGCGTCCTGTTTCTAATGGCGTCGGCATTTGGTAAGAACCTGTGACGAGCTCCAAGGAGTTTGAACTAGACCATATACTGCTATAAGTTTGTAGTCCGTGAGTGTCGTGCCAGGAAGGACTCCTTGATAAATGAGATGTAACCCCAGAAATGAAACAAGTTTTAAGGCGAATTGATGGAAATGGCTAAAAGGAATAATAAACTCGGAGACCATATTGTCCGGGAAATGACGCGCCCATTTCTGATTTCATTCTTTTAATCCGTTCTTTGAACCTACTATTTCGTCCCACAGTTTTATTTAGGCTATGCGATACACTGCAGTTGAGACAAGGTTATAAATTTTTCCAATATTGGGTTCTTAAAGTCCTCGCCAAAGAATTTCTGACCGACTCACGACTATGCCTTCAAGAAATTAAAATGAAGCGGGGGCTATAAAACAGTATTTTGCAGCGATAGCTATATTACGGTAGCATTTAGAGCCTCCAGCGTGGCGGCGCCGCCACCCTGTGACTGCACCGTCACTCTGTGGCTGCGCCGCCACCCTATGGCAGCGCTGCTACCCTGTGGCTGCACAGCCACCCCGTGGCTGCGCCCTTACGCTGTCACGTTGTTCGTCACGTGGTGCAGAGCAGCTGAAGGAGGCGCGGCGCCGTTGCTGATCACGTGGTTGGTCACGTGACCAGCCACGTGATGCGCAGCAGCTGCACGCCGGCGCGCTGGGAAACCGAGGTGCCACAGCTGTCCGCATGCGCCGTGTCAAGTTGGACGAAGAAGAAGAATGAACGCCCAGCGAAACGGAGCGGCTAAAGACTCACTGTGCAATTCAACTTTGCAAGTTCCACTGGGCCAGCTATAGCTATCGCGTCACTTCAGGTTTAACCAGAGCTAAACCACCGCCATTTTTTCACTAGTTACAACATGTCACAACAACAGCAATAACTCGCCCGAAAAAAAAAAAAACGAAAGGCACATCACCGAATCTTTAGCTTTACCTAGTCGCCCAAGGGCGCTAAATACAGTAATCAAGTATCAGACAACCAGTATTTGCTATTTATCGTATATCACCATAATCTATGTAAAAAATATAGGTACTCTGATGCTGTGACAAGTTTTCTAGAAAGGCTGTTGCCAAATACTTTGTCACATATAAAGAGCTATAAAGAGCCCCACTTTCTCATGACGCTTTAGTGTATGAATCTTGCTTCTGCGCAGCTCTTCGAATATTTTCCGGACCTCGTTGCCATTGCGGACAGCAACAACGATACCATATTTAAATGCATGAAGGCGAAGAGAATATTTTTTAACAAGGAAGACAAGAAAACACAGTACGTTTGGTTTCTCCATGACCAGGACGACAATCCTGAGTAAGTCCACTTATCATGGCGCTCACCACTCATAAGCAATAGCGATCCATGGGACTGAGGCTCCAGCTGTACATAGCCACGGTCTTGGCAGCTGCAAAGCTGCTTGAATTTTGTTCATGTGATAGGTCCATCACGTTGCTGAAGAGACATGAAATTGACTCCTAATAATAAGCAAAACATACGTATGCTGCTTGCGGTAAGAATTAAAAGTCATTTTTATTTATTTTCGTCTCATGCAGTGTGGCACCCGCATTGCTAAATGTATTTGTTCATGCGCTCTTTCGATAGCTAACTACAGATACCGCTTTAAATATTTTAACATAATTTCTGTGGTGACCTCGCATTACTCTAAACCTTATCCTGCTCGAAGACTGCGACAATACGAAGAAAAATTGGGGTGCTAACTAAGCGGCATTTCGTATGTAAAATTTAAGTCGATTTTTTTTGTACGTTTAAATATTAACCAACCAGCCCAACTTCACGCTGAGGTAGCCTTTCATACACCTCTTTATGGACGTACAGTCATGCGCAAAAGTAAAAGAATCCGCTCCATCTCGTGTTGTGAAGTGTGAAACATCCGTATGGGGGCGCCACTGGATGAAGCGCTCCAGCCGTCGAGACCAGCCGAGTGCGCCGATCTGGACGGCATCTTGCGCCGCGTAAAACCCGTGTCTTTATCTGATCACAGCATGATTATTGGGACTATTCAGAAATGAACTCTTTCTGAGTTCATACCTCGACGGGCTCTTAGGAAGCTCAGTGCTAAGCTGGCTGTCGGTAAGGATTTAGCCCATTCGTTAACTCATGTCTTCTAGCCTTGTTTATTCAGGATGATATCTTTACATGCAGCTTTTGAGACGTTTAAGTAGGAAACGATTAGCCTAGCTATTAAGTTCGTTTAGATAAAGTACTACGTCAAAGAAGCTGGAGTTACTGGAGGCATTTTATAACCTTCATAATCTTGAATGTGAGGCATATGAATCGCACTCAGAGAAAATGACCGCTATGAAGTTCCAGCTTCAATGTTCGCCCGGAAAGCTACACGGATGCCCGTATTCGGTCTCGCCTCAGTTGAGCTTTGCATTCTGACCAGCTGATTCTTCAGGTCTTGCTTAATCAACGCCCACTGACATGTTTTATTTTTCTGATTGGGGCTGCACAGGTGCTAGAAAAGTCGATTGATGGTCCGCCATTGGGAACGTGTTGTTTCGTCGAGATGTCATCTGTGTGAGATTACTGTTCATGTCAGAGAAACGTACTAGCAGACAGACCTAAAACTCTTATTGGCGGCCCAGTCTAGCCTCCTTACTTGTGCCCTGCGGCTTTGCCGTATTTTTAGATCGCTTTCAGGCCACATCCTCAATGCTTTCTGAATAATTAATGCACGGCATGTGCCATACATACTGGGAACGTGAGAAATGTTTAAACTGGCTCTTAAAGCAGAGAAAACTAGGTTTCACCGCGCAGCAGGAGGGCACTTAAGGCTCCTTTGCATGAACTCTCAGCGCACTAATCTTCGTGTTATCTGTAAGTGTGACGCATACTATGTATTGAACATTTCTAACAGTTGTAAATACCATGCTTATGAAAAACCAATGAAGAAGTAGCCGTGGCGTGCTGCAACGTATCTGGCTATTCGTCGCTCGGATAATGGTTTGAATCTGGGCACAAGTACTTTTACTCACCTTTTACCTTTTGTTATTTTTGTTTGCTGCTTAAAATGCATACCAGCTCTTTTATAGTTCTGAATTTTTTATCGAGCTCGGGTTTTCTTAGCAACAGGTTTACTGGTATGCCTCCAGATTTGAATGACAAGACATATTATATAATGTTCCATATAGCAGCTTTGTGTTACGCGGAAATACGTCATTTTTTCAGTACTGGTTTTGTTACATAAGATGCCTGTCTTGCGTGGTGTGTTTAAGATTAGTCTTCTATTTAGTAGCATCAATAATAAAGCACGCCACAAGCACACGAGCAGATTATAGTGGTGTTGCTCGGAGCAATTTTAGTTTCGTTTTCTTTTTCCTGATCGGGATCAAACATATATTTACAAAAACTCGACCTTAATGAATAAAACTTGTCATGGAACCTGCATTTTAGGAGTGAAGCGTAACAAAGTCCCAAAATTTTTTATTATCATAAAAGCCGATTGCCAAATGCAGCTTACCTTCTCATTACCCGCGATAAAGTGTTCATCGCGACAATGACTAAGAACCCTGATAGAGACAGCGGGCCGGTTACATATTCCCGACAAAGAACCCAGAGGACACTGAATTAGCTTTTTACACCTTGCACTTTCTGATGTCTCACAAGTGCGATCCTTTCAGAGAAGACGTTTTGACGATGTGCATCAAAAATCACTCAGTGCATCATTATTTAAAAGTACGTGAAAGCTATGCCAACGTTCCTGGAAATTTCATGCGAAGAAATCACAGTTCTAAAAAGGGCCTTATTGAACCGTTTTAGAGATCTGCTTGCTTCTGTTCCCGCCCTGAAAAAACTATCTTAGAATGACCATAGACAGTTCATAGGCTAGCTACCCATAGGGTGGCTAAAAAATCTTTTTTTAGAACTACAATGACGCAAATTAACATATTTTCTGGCACCTGACACAAGAAAAATCTTCCAATTGCTTGCAGAAACATGGTAGTATTCGACATCGCCAAAGGAAGTACCCCTGACACATTCTTGTATAAGGAAGCCTCAGGTAACAATCTATGTTTGTCAGTAATTTCCTTGTTGCCGCGAAATGTCAAGTTCCTGAAGTGCTTTAGAATCAGAGCTGCACATGGCCAACTGATGCAAATGCTCTTTCGGGCTTTTTCCAGCGCGCTCTGCTCTCAAAGTCTAATCAATATTTTTACCTAAAGACATATTTTGCCCGCTGAAGTGCGCGGCGCGAACACAATCTTCAATGGTTTCAGCCCGTGGTAAATTAGTCGCACGGAAGCCTGTCCTGAACTCCATTACGCCGCTGCGCAGTGCTACCAAGGAAGAGCCCTTTTTATAAGTGTCTAAGTTTGTATTTCTATTGGGGAATTCACTTGCGTTGCGATGTATACTCACGTTAACGACATAAACGAACTTGGCGTGCACGGACGTTGGGATGTCATTTTTGATTTTATTATAGAAATATCGGTGTGGCACTTTTGATACTAGCTGCGAAAAAGGTATACAGCTTTCACTGCTGCTCCCTGAGTAAAGATAATTGCTTAGACGCCTAAACAAACCGTCTTGTCGAACGCATTTATCAAACCAAGCTCAATTCTTCGGCTGGCAGGGGTGGCCCGGTAGGTGGCCCGCTGATATACAAAATTTTGTGAAAGATAACCTAAATGAAAACAACTTTAAATTTGTGATCGCAAAGCTACAATGAATGGCGATGTAGCCGTTTTAGTGTTTATGGTTGGTTAAATGAATGCGCTTGCATATTTTCGACAAGATATACCGTCCCTAGCCATAGAAACCTCTGGAGAAATAAGTCACTTAAACTGCATGCATCCCCTTCTCAGCGAACATTCCTACTTTATTATTTCTTTAATGAAGATACCATTAATGACGAATTCGTAGAAGTTCGCAACTTCCATCTTGCGTTCTCAATGCGTGGACATTACAGTACCAGCATTGTACACATGAGGTTAATGAGGAATAGTAAAGGGCTAACTGAAGCTTGGTCCTGGGAGTTTTTTGCGGAACCTGCCTAGATTTTAGATTTCCTTACATTTCTTACCTTGGTTATAGTACATTGCTTGCTTTTAATCAATACTTTTATGGATCCTATTTTTTAGCGATAACTTCTAGGCGCTTCGAAGGCATCTCAGAAAACCACATTTCAAGTGGGAAAGAGGTTTCCTAATTTTTCGGCTTTCTTCAAAAGGGGTTCTGCGTAACTATATTTAAAGGATCCTTAGCTTCACTCACGATAAAAAATGAGAGAAGGGCACAAATATGTCTTTTCCCACCGTATAGCGTGTGATTTGGCGAGAACATATTCTCTTTAATTTTATCTTTCATGCATACTTATCTTGCGCATCATAGAGAATGCTGAAAATAAATGTCCCCATTGGCCCGCGTCCTTGCCGGAGGAAAAAGAGTAAAGCATGCATTGTGTAGTGCGAAAACATGTTAACAGAGAGCAGCGAAAGACGCAGGGTTCCGGTACATCGTTTGTGGCCAGTCGCAAGTGAACAGTACCGACTGCCCGCGCTTCACTTGATCTGTCATTGTATCATCCGGTAGTTCAGCGAAGCAGATCGGGGCAAGAAAATCTGAAGCGCTAGAAAAAGGGATTGAACGAAAAAGGAAGTGAAAAGCGGTGCTCGTTGTGACATGCATAATGGTAGCCAACAGTAATTGAAATCTAGGAGCATAGGGGGTGTTTTTTATTTGTGGTGTTGAATACATGTAAGTTAAGTAATATTATTTTATGGCTTTTAGATAATTGATAACAAAGCCAAAGAAAAAACCACATACCGTTGGTGGGTTCGGAACCCACGACCTCCGAATTTCGGATCCAGGGCTATGCCAGCTTAGTTACGGTGACAGCTGTCCATTCTTTCGCTTTCGGTGACATTTATGTGTGCTCCACCGAACCTTCACAGTTTTCACCAGCGCCACTATCGTCCATAGCGGTGGACGTGGTACGTCCTGTATTACCGTGAGTACCATCGTGTTTAGCCAACAACTGAACACGACACAATATAATACGTTTTACAGACATACAACTCAGTACCTGTGTTTTTCCAAGCGCCAATATCGACATTGAAGTTCGCGACGAATTTGAATATTTTATAAGGGAAGTTTTTAGATTCTTTATGGTCTGCACGTTACTCTGCGCAGCACAAAGCAGTGTTCTTGTTTTTTCAAAGCTTCCACGTGTCTTCACAGCAATTAAGAATGCCTCTCGTTTTCTTGCAGGTGGAGCACCACCTAGGACTGGAAAGTTTTACTACACGGATTACGAGAACTGCGGGATCACTGACATGGATTACCAGGGACGTCGTGAGTGGACACAGATATTAACTCGTAAATTACAACGGTACTCAGGTACTCGATGCTGAATGCGTTATCATAGAAACTAATCAGCCTGTCATAGCTTAAAAAGATGAGTACGCTTTGGCTTTTGAGAATGTCATTGCTCATGGAACCTAAGAAGTTTAATAGTGATTCAATTGTTAACTGGGAATAGAAACCTTTTACCAGATATAGTGATTGTTGCTCGCGGAATGTAGGTTGCATGAGTCAGTTTTAATAATGGATGAGCGCAACAAAATCAGCGAATAATGTTTGAAGATAGTTCTGACCCTGAAAACTGCTTAAGAATATCTAGCACTATTCCCAATCGCTCGGAAAACTCGGAATTCAGAAGCTTTATTGTTTTGCTAGCCCTAGGCTGTTTCGATACGAATGTACGTTGTGCCTTACTTACACTGCAAATTGTAAACAAAAGTGCTTTTGACATCTACCTAAACGGGTAAATCACAGTCTATTTTCAAATGTCCCTGCAATGTATGACACTTAAATAATCTTACATTCTAAGTAGAATTGAAGAAGTTCCAGTTTCAGTTTTGCTTTAGGCGTACTCGAGATTCGTATCGTATCGTTAATATAATAGTTGCCAAATGTTGCGTGCATATCATAGAAATACCGAAAAATGGTTTAGTTTATGTAGCGACCCGCGCTGTCTTAATAGCAAGCGCATTTAAAAAATAAATTTTAAAAATAACTTCCAAGTCCTTGTGCGTCTCAAAACCATCCACCTTATCCTATTGCTCAGCTTCAGCTTTTGGTTATTTTCTCGAAGCCAGGATTCTCACGTTTTCCTCGATAAAAAAAAATGTGGCCGCGTTTGTTTTACTAAAGACCAACACGTGTCGATACCTGGAGAGCGTCTTTCCTCGCCGGTGGGCCACAATGGCTTGATTTCTGAAACCGTGCTTTGATACATATTTATGCACGATTACACAAACACTAAACACATTACTACTTCCTTATACTCCAGTGATGATGTTCGCAGGGATACAATGGTAATGCTCTGATATATGTTTTTGTATATCGAGGGTTGTCAACTGGTGCAGCAGTTACTTCAGTTCATCTTTCCCTCTTACTGTACGAAACATGCTCTGTTTTGATGTGATGGAGTGGTAATGTTTGTTATTTTGACATGCCACCAATAAAAACGAACCTCGCAAAGTTTGGCGCTAGAACTATGTCCAGTGAGGCTAGTGTAGAAGGGCTCTTTGACAAACTAGCGGGCATTAAATGTGATGTAATAGGGCATGGTGAGGTTAGGAAGGTACGTGAAGCATACACAGTGCTAAAGGGTGGGCACTTTTTATGCCATCATGGCTTAGTGGACATACGAGAATTGAATGAGGGATTATTGATCAGTCTGATTAGATATCATGCAATATAGGAATACATACGATTAATGTGATGGTGGAAGCTGTCGTAACAACCTTGTTAAGAGGTACAAATCGAAGGTGGTACAACTTCTACCGCGCCTACATGCAGTCATGACGAATGGAGAGTCGGAAGCTTCTATAAAGGCGTGGAACCGGCAATGGGCAAACTAAAAAGACAGTACCCGGTGCCGATAGACGACTTCACTTCCAAGTTAGGCAAGAAGCAAGCTGAAGAGCAGGCATTAAACGACTATTGCATAAGTTCTAATAAAAGCAGGGAGCAGTTATTATAGTTAACAAAGAGAAATAATTCACGGATCATGAGTACGTTCTTCTGCAAGCGGGAAAAGAGACAGCACCTAGATGGGTATGGATGGCGAGACTAAAATGAAGCAGGCTTCCTCCTATGCGCTCAACCTGGCATCGGGCAGGATGTGGAGGTCATCGGAATAGTACGATGTAGGAACGATAGGATGGTAAGCTTTCGAATCAGCCTCTGCATGAAGCGGGAGCGGAAGAAAATATTGAGACAAAAGACCTTCAATGCGGTAGTGACATGAGGGAAGTGGAGGAAGCAAAGAACAGCAATACGGAAAATCTGATTATGGAGTTCGCAGTACCAGCGGAGATTGGGTACCCAGAAATGATCATGCCTCTCCAGAGAAGAAATATGTGCTTAAGAAACGCCAATATATGAAATTCGTTGAACCCATATTTAGAATAAAACTGACAGTGTTGTCAAAGGTAATGAATAAGCGTAAACGTAATGAATAGCCAGCATCAGCAGCGATAATACGCATAGAATCGAGCATGAACTGAAGAATACGGGTAGGCTAAAAGCGATCAAGAGGTTGCTAGCATAGGCAAAAATCATATGGACGCCTTAAGAAGCAAGGATGGCAGTGGCATTACTAGTATAAAGAAGACATTAATGTAGTCTAGTTCTACAAAAATATTCAATGTAGCCGAAAGGCGTGTAGAGGAATTGGACTTTGCGCCGGTAACAAAAGAAGAAATAAAGAAAGCCTTACAGGCAACGCAAAGAGGCAAAACAGCCCGTGAGAATCAGATATCTGCAGATGTAGTGAAGGACGATGGGGTGATGGCGATAGAAAAACTGCTGATGCCTCATGACTTCGAGTGCACCTGAATCTTGAATCAATGCAGACGTTATCATTGTCCATACAAAAGGGGATGTAAAGGATGTGAAAAATTTCAGAGGGATATGCCTACTATCGGTTGGCTGCAAAGGTATTTACCGAGTCTATCGCTAGCAGAGTCAGAGCAACCTCACAGTTAATGAACCAGAGGGTTGGGCTGGTCGTAGGTAAAGTCTAATCGTCAGTAGACCATAATTACGAAATCAGTTAGATAACAGGCAATGCGTAGAATATACCCACCCCGATATACGCAGTATTCGCAGAATGGAGAGGAAATTTGACTCAGTCCAAACCACAAAAGTCATGCCGGCGTTACGAAACCAGGACATACAATAGGCATACAGGCATAAAAAATTACTAGAAAATATCTGTAGCGGCAGAAAATCCAGCAATAAAGTCCCAATCATGAAGATAGTCTAACAGGTTGATACGATATCTCTAGTACTATTCGGCACTTGGTTTCAGTAGGTATGCAGAGATCTGAACGGGAATGGTTGAGTCGAAATGTAGCGGAGAATACGTTAATAATAATAATATTAATTATTGGTTTTTTGGAAAAGGAAATGGCGCAGTGTCTGTCTCATATATCGTTGGACAGCTGAACCACGCCGTATGGGAAGGGATAAAGGAGGGAGTGAAAGAAGAAAGGAAGAAGGAGGTGGCGTAGTGAAGGGCTCCGGAATAATTTCGACCACCTGGGGATCTTTAACGTGCACTGACATCGCACAGCACACGGGCGCCTTACCGTTTTGCCTCCATAAAAACGCAGCCGCCGCGGTCGGGTTCGAACCCGGGAACTCCGGATCCGTGGCCGAGCGCCCTAACCACTGAGCCACCGCGGCGTGTAGAATACGTTAACCTCAGTAACTTCTCCTAAGGTGATGTATTCTCTTACAACTTTCTGTGGTTCGCTGCTCGTCGTAATCTGTTGTTCCCTTCGAAGACTCTTTAACACAAATTTACTTTGCTCAGATTAGTTTTCAGACGTTTGTTCTCATCTGCCTCAGTCAATGATCATGCTTTGCAGTTCGTCCACTCCGTTACTTAGCAAGATAATTTATCAGCGAATTTCAGAATACGTTAGCCTCAGTAACCTGAAATTCGCTGACAAATTGCCTTGCTAATTAACTGAGTTAAGGAACTGCACAGCATGATCAATGACCTAAACAAATCAAAACACAGGCCTGAAAACTAATCTGAGCAAACTAAATTTGTGTTAAAGAGTATTCGAAGGGAACTGCACATTATGATGAGCAGCGGGCCGCAGGAAGTCGTAAGAGAATTCATTACCTTAGGACAGATAGTGGCTGCAGATCTGGACAACAAGTGTGAAATATCTAGAAGAGTAGGATTGTCATTCAGTGCATTTGGCAACCACTCTCATATCAGCAACATCAATTTAACGGTACCTCTCAAAAGTAAAGTATAAAAGAGCTGTAACTAACCGATACTCCCTTATGGTGTGGAGTCTTATAGCGGCCGTATATAAGGGTTGAGCATAAATTGAGGATAACGCGTGAACTAGGGAAAGGAAAACGATACGTGCAACGTTAAGGGGTAGGATGATGGAGATTGGGTTAGTGAACAAACGCGATTTAATGTTTCTTAGTAGAAATCAAGGAGAAAAGTTCATGAGCACGGCATTTAATGTGAAGACAAGATGGTCGTTCAAAGCAACGGTCTGGATTTCAAGTGAAGGCAGCCGTGGCATTTCGCGGCTCAGAGTCAGGTGTGTGGATGAGACTAGGACGTTTTCGGGGATAAGTTGGCTCACCAGTTGGCTCAGGAGAGAGGTAAATCGGACGATATTAGAAATAATTTTTTCCTACAGTGGGCTTCGCTACCCTTATGATGATGGCGAATGTTTGCAACCTCTAATTTCCTCGAGTAAATTGAAGGCGTAAGCTCGATACAAACACAAAGATTGCGCACAACGACAGTACTTGTGCACACAGCACCAAAGTTGATTGCAGTACTCGCTTTTTTTTTGCTCAGAATGCGTTCTGTGGGCCCCAGCAGGCAAGGAGGATTCTGTGCCGGAAGAATGCCTAAAAGAATTCTCTAAGTATTGCGGCGTGGGAACAGAAACCAACAACAATGAATTCTGCATGAACGACAATCTTAACTAGAGGTGTAAGTTTTTCAGCGATAGCTACACTACGCCAGCCACTTCGCGAGGTCAACGTGGCTGCGCGTTGAGCCGTGGCAACACCGCTCCGCCAGTGTGCGCATGCGCGGAGTGACGTTAGAGCACGCAGCTAGTGTGCACGCCGCGCGCCTACATTACGCTAGCATTTCGAGCCGTCAGCGTGGCGGCGCCGGTGCGCCGGCCAAACCGAGTGGGGGAGGAGTGGAGATAGGGAGAGGGGGGAGAGTGAATCCACGTCCAGGGACAAAAATGAAGAAGGAACGCCCAACGAAACCCAGTGGTGAAAGACTGACTTTGCTGTTCGACTGAGCGACTTGCACTCGGTGAGCTCTAGCTATCGCGTCACTCCAGGTTTAACCAGAGCTAAACCACAGCCATTTTTTTTCATGTTTATGCGATAGCATATTCTTCTCTACCTTCTCTTCCGCTTCAGAGAATGTTTACGTCTAGGTTTATGTGATTGCAACTAAGTCACTGGTTGCCTACCAAATAGTGCATAACATTTAGTCTAACCATAACAAGACGTTGAAGTGAAACAAGCATAAAACGGAAAACGTCCCATTGTCTGTGTGGCAGGCTTTTTCGTGTGCGCTGCATAGGAAGGCAGCTCTGGATATGATAATGTAACCGAGCACTGAGATCACACCTTTTTCATCTAATATAAAAACTTGGCGCCTTTAAGCGCTTACGCTACATGCGGAGCGAGTTCATCATTCCAGAAAGGTTAAAAATGTTTTTAATTTTTTATCGTGGTGAAAGTAGAGAGCGAGAAAGAGAGAATGATGAATGGGGAGGAAGGAAAGTTATCTAGGCGACGCCAGTATGCTACCCTACACGTGGGAAGTCGGATGCAGGGAAAGATAGAAAGGGGAGAGAGGGAGATAGTTGATTTTTTTCGCGTGATCGTAGTCTGTAACTACAGGGTACACTGGGCGCACTATGAAAATTTACAGCCTTGAACACAATCCTGAGTCTATGAAGAATTTTAAGATCGCTTTCACTGTGAATATTCTTTATTCATGCACTGTGATTCCCAAAGACTTCGAATACCTATCATCCCCCCCCCCCCCGCATTCCAGGAACATTGTGAAGCCGTTCCATGGGACCACAGACCCACGTGCGCATTTTGAGGTCGACAGGATCTCATCGTCATAACGGCCCAGCGTCAGCACTTCGTGACTGCAAAATAAAGCGTTTTCCAAAATTCATCACTCGTCACTATCTTTTGTTAAGCGTCTGTCATACTGCCTCCTATTTTAGAAGAAAAACTCACTCACCTATTCCGAATGTGTTGACGGTTTCCTCTGTGGAGTCCAGATTTAATGGCGTCCATGTGGCAGGGCATAATTCGTTCTCAAATTTGTAATTCTATCGGCCTAATTGGGCGGCACGACGTCACATAATTGTACTGAGGTGGGTACATAGCCAAACTTGTGGCTCACTTGTACCACGTAGCCATGGATACATATTCGCCAAATGTAGTGCCGGTGTACAAAAATTTCAGGTGCTTTTCGGCTGTAGTTCCTCAATAATTTGCAGCGATATGATTGTATGCCAAATCTGACGTCTTGGTGCATGCTTTTCATCGTCTTAGCTTACTAAAGTAACTGCTACTTTTGTATGATAGACGCGTTCTTGCTTAGCTTCAGACGAAGGAACTATCATTTGCAATGGAGAAGAAAAACGAAACATGAGGTAGGCGTCAACTCATCAGAAGGCCTTGCTTCGTGATGACCTCGGTAGCGCGCTTTAAGGACCGGCGTTGGACTGGAAGGTCAGAGCTGAGCAGCGTGGCCTGCCACTCCCTAAATTACTGATTTGGAGCCCTGGTTTAGGTACATCAGCGGTTCAAGCCCGTACGATGTGGGCTGTAACAGCGTGTTTACCGCATAGAGTGCAAAATTCAATTATGCTTCGAGAAGTGATAAATATTCTTCACCTCGCATATGACACGCGCCTTTGAAGTATTTGTGCTTTTTGCTTACATTTTTTTTTCAATATTTGATTTCCCATGCATTAACTCAGACATGCATCGGTACTAGAAATTCATTTTTATTCAGGGATCTGGGTCGTCCTGTCCACTCTTGTGGTCTCCGAGTGTATGCTGTTCACGTGACCTGTACCTCCGCAACGCAGCTAATAACCCGCTTCACAGGCGCTGCGTTCATTCGTATTTAGATCTACAGGCAACATGGTAATTGAGGCAAAAATAGTGGGGCGGACACGCAATTTCATCCGTAGGAGCCAGCCTGCCATGCTTGCTGTTCTTGGAGCCCACGTAAATGGCATGCGTTGGTTTGCACACTTTGTGAGACAGGACAGGCGAAATAATAAAGCAAACGCTTGACTTCACTTCAACAATGCTTGTCCGCTCTTTCCTCCGTGCGCAACGCTGCCAAATGCCGTACCATATCCAAAGATTGAAGCCATACAGGAGTGAGCAAACCAAACTACAGCGTGGAATAATGCTGTGCGTAAAAAAGGAAATGATTTTTTAGCCCAGTTGTTGGGTTTCACAGGCAGTGATATAACTAGATCTCAGCCGCGTAGGCATACAAACTACAGACGTGCTGACAATGCACCCTTTACTCAGCCTCCACGAAAGTATTTCCTCTAATTTCTCGAACACGTAGTTGGAAAGGCATGCAGTAGTGCATAGGAGCTAACTGGAAGACAAGTTATTGAACACACTTACCAGTCGTTCGCTGTAGCCCACGGTAAATGATATACTGCCTTGGTCGAATATCTTCAGGTTAAAAAGCTCACTGCTGAATCTGGTGCTCGGGTGGTAGCGGTTGTCATTAATCCTGATATGGAAGGAGCCGTAGCCTTCATTTCTCCGCTGAATTGCAGCTTCCGAGCGGTCATAGGTGTCTCGCTTTATGGTTAAAAAGCGAAGTTTGCGGCGTTAAGGCTTTCGGTTGTGTACGGAAGTAGTAGTTTTCTCATGAAAAAATAAAGGAAAATACACGTTTTTATTTTTTTTTATTCAAAAGAAGACATTTGACAAAAGCCTATTTGGCTGGGAAATTTAGTAGAAAGGTGACTGACGCCAACCAAGTTAATGTTCGGAAAAACACGACGTTTCGGAACCGGTTCGGAACCGGTTTGGGTCCCTTCTACATGGTGTGACTATGGGCGAGGAACAGCTTGGCTTTTTCCAAGCTGCCAACCAAAGGAAGATACTCGAACAATCTAGAAGGTGATGACTCATCCATTCCAGTAAGGGCTAGGGAACCGTAGTTCCGGCGAGAAAATCGCAAGAAAAGTAGACACATATCGTAGACATCATAGCAGGAAATCTGAGAGCTATCGTATTTTGTTGATTAAGAAAGTGGTTAAGAAAGTTTTTGAGGTGATGACTCATCCATTCTACGTAAGGGCTAAGGAACCGTAGTTCCGGCGAGAAAATCGCAAGAAAAGTAGACACATATCGTAGACATCATAGCAAGAAATCTGAGAGCTATCGTATTTTGTTGATTAAGAAAGTGGTTAAGAAAGTTTTCGTTTCGTAAACGCTACCATAACTGTTAACAACCCCCGAACCTTTCTAACTTAATTTTGCAACTTTCATTTCTTATCTATCCTCCTATAAGCCTATACGCTTTGCTATGACTGCTCACAGAAGCATCGAACGTCAGTCTTTGAGTTTTAATTGGAGAATGCTATCTATCCAGTATAGGATTAATACAGGAGTAGGAACATGTTCAGCAATGAAACAAGTGCAATGGCAATCATATTGCCAAGAAGTGCCAACTAAATAAAAACTCGTGGTTACATTGCAGAATGTGAAAGTCACTGGTCTTAAGAAACGTACATTGGGTGTAGAAGATAGGCTTTGGCTTTTTAAAATTCTTCGTAAATTGTCCTTGTTTGGGCTACGATTTACTGGCAAGGTTCGCACTCTTTCATTCCCTCAGAAATCGTGGCAAAAGTGAGAAACGAAAACATTTGTTGTTAAAAACAGTCTTCAAGCGTAAAAGAATATTTGTCATTTCTGTGGGGCACGGTTTTATTTGCTGAAAGCAGCGGTATTCATCCCTAGCGCATTCTGTAAAAGTATTGCATGATAAGTCACAAAACTCAAAGCAAAAGTTACAATCCAACAATTAGAAAGGTAATGATAGTATCACGATGCTTTATTTTAAACAAGTTTTTTAAACAGAAAACTTTATTGCAACTAGTTCAAGAAAAGCAGCACTGTAGTGCCAGTGACACTGCTGAACAAGTGAAAAGCTAAGCTTGCAACCTTTCTTGCAATAAAATTTGCTGTTGTTAAAAACATGAAAAAAATTTTCTCTGGATCTCTCAAAACCGCAGAGTTCCTATCTCTGCGTTTCGAGTTATGAAGTGTTTACTTTTTGTTTGTCTTTTGAATCACTCCGCGTACCCTACGAGCTTACAGAGCCGAACCTTCGTTCGGTTCTCAATAGCTGTGACATGGGTGCAAAAAAGAAGTTCAGCTTTTTCATCACTGCGCTTAAAGGTCTTATAGACAACATGGCCGGCTTTACATTTACTTTTTCAAGCATGAGACTGTGGTTTTGGGATGTGCGAAGCCTACCAGGTTGCCATATTCGAGGGCCGCTCTGTTAGGGCTGACGTAAGCGAGCTGTTTTGTTTTGCTGGTCGAAAAGGAAGGTTCTATTGGGAAGTAACAGTTCATTTCAGCAATTATTCTTGCTACTTGGTGTATGAGCGCATTCCAGTTGAGGTCAATATAGATTAGTACGTGTGAATGTCTGTGCTGGGCCGCTCCTTTAAGAGCAGCGGCGTTTAAACCACGAGAAAATAGACTGCACTTCTTTGCAGCAGACACGTACATTTTGCCTATCTTTATCTCTATTCGGCAATCTGCGAACTACCATACTGCTTTATTGAAAGCATTCTTCTGTCTTACTTTGTCCTTATAGTTTTTTACCGTATGGTAAAGTGCACAAGCATTTCAAAAGAATTAAAATGGTGAGGCCATGTTGATTTCGATGTCGATGCATAATAAGAATGGCAACAGGGCCAAAACAAAGCATTTTTTTAATACCAAACTGCAAATGAGCATTATCAGAAACATGATCACTGTGTACTACACATTCGTAACGGTCTGACCGGAGTAAATTCTATGTTGCTGCGTTTCTGGAGGCAGCTCTTGACACCGGTGACAAAACACATTGCTTGCTTGTACGCAGTTGCATAAGGGCAAAATGCTACTCTAACAAATATCTACAACTCAACGGCAGTGAGCCGCCGCGGTCGCTGAGTGGTTACTGCGCTCGGCTGCCGGCCCGAAAGACGCGAGTTCGATCCCGGCCGCGGCGGTCGAATTTTGATAGAGGCGAAATTCTAGAGGCCCGTGTACTGTGCGATGTCAGTGCACGTTAAAGAACCCCAGGTGGTCGAAATTCCCGGAGCCATTCACTACGGCGTCTCTCATAGCCTGAGTCGCTTTGGGACGTTAAACCTCCATAAACCAAGCCAAACGAAATCAACGGCAGTGAACATCTAAGCTGAGACCGCTCAGGCCACCGACCTTCAAACAGGCTGTCGCTTGAGTCCGGACCACGCCGGAACTCCTTCGGAGCTCGCGCATAGGCCCTCGCGGAGCGGAGCGTGACTCTTGCTCCTCGTCAAGCTCATCCTCAGCCGGTGTCATCAGCGCCACGCCTCTGCCAAGGATCCAACATCGCGAAAACATGCGCTGTGAATGGCTTTCTAGGGTGCTGTAGGGACAGTGTATCGAGACGAAGAACGCGCGACATCTCTGCGTCTATCAGCACCCCGGTGAAGGGGGCCACACCCCGCCTCTTACATTCTCCGTACTACAAATCCACCTCAATCCACCAGCGATTTGGGGGCTGGCCTACTTTAAAAAATTTAAGTTTTCAACCTTAGCGGTGCCATATGACTAGCCCATTGGTGGTTATAGTGTTGATGATGACAGGGCCCCATAAATCGCATTCGTAGATCGCAAGGAGTCCTCATATTATTACTTGCGCAGCTGCGCAGCGGTTAGGCGATGGCCCACTGCCCCATCATGTGGCTGTTTCAAACACAGCCACCGGTGTGTCTTGTGATACCGAGGTGACTTTTCTCGACCTCCGTAAGGCTTATGCGTAGCGCAACAATGGGCTTTTAGCAATTGCATTGAATTTATTACGATTAATTTTATCGCCACATGCAGAGCGGCAGATAGCTCACAACACGATGAGGAAGTTAACGTGCTATGGTTGCCAGGTTGTGGTAACGTCGTAAGGTCACGTGACCTTTCTAGAAATCAAACAAAAATGAAAATCTTGCTGCGCTCTTTCATTAGTTTCTTTGGGGTAGTGTAACTTCGAGGACGTGTCCCAATTGACCAATCAGGGAAGCGGTGCTCAATGATTGGATAATTGGGGTCACGCGATCCTGATGATATCGTCAGGGACACGTGACCCCAAATAACCACTTAAGGAGTTTCGTTTGAGAGAAATCTAAGACTTCATAACGACAGTCTAGATGCTATCGCATTGATATAAAGGTCCGAGACGCCGACCCCCCGTACTTTTTCAGTGTTGACGGTTACCTCAAGGGTGGCATGCGGCATGCGAAAAAGAGGTAGGAAGAAATGATCAAAGGCGCTGGTAGGAAGAAGAGAAACCAGAAATCAGATAGGGGAGGATACAAGATATAGAAAATGGCTATTTTTATACCATCTTGACAAATACACATTGACAAGAACAAAACCAGAAGAAAAGATAAACGTGCGAAAGAGGATCTGTACCAGCCTTCATTACGCTTTAAGCTGTGTGCACGCATTATGAGCAATTAATATTCGTTCAGCGTTATTCTTGCGAAAATACCACAAGCGTATTAAAGTTCCCTAAATTGGCCGCGCTGAAGATAGAAGACGAGATCAGAAAAGAGATTCATGGCGTGCAGCGGGCGCCAGGAAGGAGCAAGACATGCGACTGCGGCGCTGGTAAAGCGCAGTAATGAGAAAGCATAGTCGTAGTTTTTTTTCTGTATACCATATCTTCCCTGAGAACGACCGACGTAGTTTGGCAGACATCTGCCTCTTGAATTAGCCACTAACATCATGTAATAGGTGTCACCCTAACGATACGCAGGGGTCGCATGTGTTGAAGACTAAAAGAGAATCACTTGTTGCAAAGCGCCTGCAGCTGCACGTTATTTGGCACAGGGTCGGCGAAAGCAAATGAAAAAAGTGTTTTCATGATCATCATGGCGTGTACAACTCTTTTCTGCAAAAAAAAGCTCTGACGCTATCCCTGTAGCAGAGTAAGTGCTCTGAAAAAACAGGATTGCACTGAAATTAATGTATATATTCAGTACACGAATCCGACGTTATGCACACTTGCAGAATTGAAAAAAAAAAGAAAGGGACATCATATCTGTGCAACCTTACATTGCTGCTTACTAGACGATGACAGCCACGGTCACTAATAAGCTTATTATTGCCTCACAGTCGCTAGATGATTGTGGCCGCTAATCCAGCACTCTGTACGGCGGAAAGACTTCCTATAGCGGATTTTGAACAGCATAGTTTTGTCTGACAATGTTCGACAGCTATTAGAGAAGGATGGTTCTTTTGCTCCCCGATTTTAATGTCCGAAAGTGCTGAACTGTGTTGCACACTAAGAAAAATAAAAAAAATGTCCTCGTTCCCATCAGTAGTTTGATATTAGTTGTAGGTGCCATGAACAGTGGTGTGCGCTCACAAATTTTATTTCCTAGCCGTAAAAGGAGAATCCGCTCTCCCTCACGCAGGTCGCATTATCGACCTCGCTGTTTTAGTCTCCTTGCTGTTGTTATGGACGGTGAAGGAAGATCTAAATGGCACAATCTTAGTGTCCGGCGAGCAAGCGAGCAAATCTATGCAGCGTGAATCCGTCAACCGATGCCCCCGTTCTTCTAAGCAGGCGTGGAGAGGTTGGAGCGCTTCGACATTCGCGGAGACGTATCAGAAAGTTGATTCCTCCTTTCTAAAACAAGCGTCTGAACTTTTACTCAAAGCTAGCGTCGTTACGTTGCATAGCTCTGCCAATCGTATTAATCCAGCATAGAAACCAGCGCATGGGCAGCTAGTCAGTGTTTTAGACGCAGCTGAATCTTAGATTGGTGGTGGCGTTCATAAAGTAACCTGTTTGACTCTGAAAAAAAAAGAAAACGGTACATGTTTCTACAATGAAATAAGATCATTTCCGGAGAAATGAGCTGAGCAAGTTTCCAATGCTGGAACCCCAACTGGCACCAAGCAATGGCGCTTTTGTAGTTGATAGAGCTCTTGCAAATGGTATTTCTCGATTGCGCACATAAAGCACGTGTAATTGCGCACTAGAGCATTTGGGTACCATTTCCTGGAGAATTGAGACATTGAAAATACACAAGACATCTGCATGATGCATTTAAGGACAACACAACAACGGTACAATCGAGAGCTGTAGACAACTCGACATTGACTCTGATGCACCAATGTTCTTCAGAAGACGCATTGCTGTCACTAATTCAAAAAAATTTTTAAGGCCACAGTGCTTTTATGAAGTCGCTCCTCATGCGGCCCTGCCAAGGAGGCGACTACACGACGCGACCGCTGCGGAAAAGATGAACCTTTATTTAATGCAGTCGGTAATATCCTACTAGCATAACAACATATACTAACACAACCTAAATTAACGTAAAAAAGCATCAAGAACGGACTAACGAGAAACAGAGAGCAATGGCTGGCTGAGCACTTGCAAACTGATCAGAGGACATTGTTACTGTAGAGTACAGCCACCCTGCTTAGCTCTCACTCGCACTGTGTACGTGATGAAGAAGATAACATACAAATCTTGCGTTAAGGAGCGGATTTAGATTTATAAATGAGTGCCAATAATTGTGGTGACTGAAGCGTTATCTTCGCCGAAAAGATGCAGCTGTTGCTGGGTTCGTGGCATTGTCCGAACTGCTGCACCATGATGTCCCCTAGAGGTCAAAGAGTTCATTAAGTCACCTCCTTGCAGATAGTGTTTTATTTTTTTTTGTATTGGCTAATAACCGGTTATATGTTTTATTTGGGTGACGCTTACAGATATGTCCCCTGATATGTTGACACAACCTACGTGCGAGTGAGGTCTGAAAGAAGACGACAAAAAGCACACGCACAGCACTGAACTCCTCCTGTCAGGTATAATACCGAGTTGCAGTGCAGTGACATTTCAAGGCGCCCTTCGTTGGAATACTCCGCAGTGCTGTAGACGGTAATTGGCTGCACGATGACGAATGAGCGAAATGAGTGAATTGGCACGAATTCTGAAATTGAGGGGAAACTGCATTGAAGAATTTACTAGCTAATTGCTATGCCGCTTTATCTCTGGCAATATATTCGCCTCCGATCTTATATGGATAAAAGCGGAAAGCTTTCCTGGGCTCTAAGCACTGAAGCCACGAAATGTTTTAGGCGCAAAACACTCAAACAATTGGCCTTGTCAAGGTTTCGAGAACATCAGAAGAAAACATTGCACAAATGCCAGTGATATTTATGGGTACCTCGCCGTCTGACGCAGTGTTCTCACGCGAGAAAAACAAGAACTGCCGCTGGAAGTGTAGTAATGCCCCTCTCGTCATTTTTGTTGTGGGAAGAGAAATGAGTAACAGTCGATGCGAATGACCTCAATGCTTCCCTCTAGCGTGAGCATCATGAGCTCTGTTAGAGGTTAATCAAGATTTCCTTCGAGATGAGCTCCAAAATAGATGCTGGTCTACCGGGCACAGACCAGCGTCTGCCGGGGTCAACCTTGCTTCTTTTGGGTCAGCAGCCGAGCGCCATAACCACCGCGCTCACCACGGCGGCTTGTGTTATTAAAGAATAGGTCGGCAAATGCGAACAACCTAAGGGGAGAATACATAATTTCGTGAAGCTAGATTTGAAAGCAATTCAAAGAATCAATATTCATGATGCCAATATTGTATACGGAAGTGGTCGGATAAGTAGTATTTATGTTTGAATGGCGCAGTGGCAGTTGGAGACATATACACCAAGAATACGCATTACCAGGTATCCTTAAAAAGAGCAAGAAAAAAATTAAATATTCTTAAATGTAGCTGTTTTATCTTTTTATGCCGCAGCTAGGCAAACGGCTTTTGTAATAATTGTTTGTATTGTTTGCTATGGGACACATAGCACTCGCCTGTCTAAAAAAAGCTCACAAACATAAGGCTTCTTCTCTGCGCTGAGAGTGCAGACAGAGTTAACGTTTCAGTCAGTCGGAAAGGATCTTTTATGCAAATGTTAACCTCATCATTGAGAATGTTTGATCAAAAAATTGCTGATGGTCTAGCTCTGTTAGGCCAGGATATACACAGCGAAAGCGCGGATACTTCTGCATCGGAAGGGTGCATTCACTAGATGCGCCTTTATTCTTGGTTAACCCTTGAGCCGTCGTGGCGGAGTGGCAGCGTCTCCGCCTGAAACGCCAAAGGCCGTGGTTCGATTCGGAGCTTCGGCACAGTTTTTTTTTCAGTGAGTGTGCGGGGGTTTTCCGTGGCTCCCATAGATGCCACCACCGAATACGTTGGTTAGCGGTTAAGCGCAAGCTCTGTTAAGGAGCGTCACGTCGGTTAAAGCGGCACCCTCTATACTCCAACTGCGCTTGAGCGCAGTCGCGTTCGGCGGCTTTGGTTCACTCTGATCGCACTGACGGAGACTTCGAGCCCCTCTCTATTTTGCGCCGAGTGCGCCAGCCGCCGCCAGCCCGGCCAGCAGGTTCGGCTCCGCGGCGAGGCGCGCGTTGTAACATCATGTGCCTCCTCGGAGCACCGCCACGGCGAAATCGCAAGTTCGCGACCAGTAAAGCTTTCGCTCTAAAAGTGGTCACTGTGTGCAAGCAATGGGTTTTAGCGTACAGTTACGTTCGGGGAGCCTACTCATCGTTTAAAAAGTTTCAAAACCGTCCGTGATATTGACCAAAAATCCTGAACATGGAGCGTGTCAGGTTTTCATGCCGGTAAGTTCAAAGTATATGCTGCTACGTGCGTTGCCCAGCTACACTAAGTGTGTAGTTTTGTCCGCTGGTGAACTTCGGCCCTATCGACCTTCTTCAGGCATGACGTTCGTTCTTTATTTTGTTGCAATAGCTACATTACGCTAGCATTTCGAACCTTCAGCGTGGCGGCGCAGCCACTGCTTGGCGGCGTCGGGGCGGCGCTGCCACATGATCACGTGGTTGGTCACATGGTGCGGAGCAGCTGCTGGGGGTGCGATGCGCCGGCGAACCAATAAGGGGGGGGGGAATGGAGAGGGGGAGATAGTGAACCACGTCTAGGGACGAAGATGAAGAAGGAACGCCCAGCGAAACGGAGCGGCGAAAGACTGACTTTGCAGTTCGAGTGAGCGAGTTCCACTCGGCCAGCTGTAGCTTTCACGTCACTCCAGGTTTAACCAGAGCTACACCACAGCCATCTTTATTTTGTCTGAGTATTAGCTTTTAAACAGAATTCCCGCAGAAACAAACGGGTGCGCAAATGACTCAAGTAGCGTAGTTTTACGCAGAGTCCATTACGACGCGCTGGTTTCAACCTCCTCAACGGTAAGGTTAGGTTGCATTCCCCGGTGTTAATTCAGACGTAGCCGAAATCAATGCTCTTTTTTCAGTTCACCTAGATCAAATATATATTTTTGTCGTGAGGGCAAAAATGAAGAATGACAGGAAGCACAAAGCTTGTTTCAGCTAGCTTGTCTCAAGCTTTAAACACAAAAGAAGGAAATGGTTCGGGCTAGTGGGTTATTCAGATGGAGTTCCATAGCGCAAAATAACGAAGGCACAAACACAAGTGTTTAGCTTCTAATAAACGGTTTATTTGGAGGTCACAGAATTTATAAAGGTGCAAACCAGGTGTGAAAGGGGAAATACATGAAAGGCTAACAGGCTGAAGGTGCGAGATTTCACAAGAAACTGTTCTGAATTGAAGCATGCCACGGGTTCCAAGTGCATCTGCCATTTAGCTGCTGATCTCAAGGTTGCGGGATCGAATCCCGGCTGCCGGGTACATGTTTTGATCGAGGTTAAATACGCGTTAGAGAACAGCCGTCAACTATGGTGGCTCATAACAAGAAATTCAGGAAAAGTGCAGTTTTTCAGAGGCACGTTGGTTTGAGCGCAATCTGTTAACGTATCGTAAGATTGCGTCATAAAAATCAAATTATCTCCAGAGCCCTAGTCGGCACCCTTCTGTTTTTCTGCTATTTATTGTCAAAAACGCACCCCCTTTTTTGCTTCTTTAGGCCAGTCTCCACTACTAGTCGCGAGCAAGGATAAGTTTTAGAAGCAACATTTTTCTGCTGATCGGAATATTATACTAATCCTACTAACATGTTCATAACCGTACCTTATATTATTCGGAAGTTTGCGAACAATAAAAGTGATGTCCGAGAATTCTGGACTTGGTCATAATTCATGCGTCGCTTCCGGGCGTTAAGCCTGGCAAGATTTGTTCTGCATTGTGAAAATTTTTGCGAAAATATTGTTGGCATAGTAACGCCGTAAAAAAAGAGGTAGTTACCGCGACAGGAATGCAAGAAATTTTAAAGAGGCATTTTAACTGCTTCTTCTTGAAACAGTAATAAGCACAGATGCTCAGGCAGCGAACGACGAAGCGCAGTTTTCGGCTACAAAAGTTAACTGCTGTGAACACAAGGACGCGCTATTTTTTTGTATTTGCCGGCTGAAAAAAACTAAGGCACAAAATGACATTCTAATAACGTATTCAATTTTTTAAACATTTAAAATTGGCTCTTTTCCGAAGACATTTGTATGAGAAACCGTCATCTAAGGAAACTGTCCGGCGAGAAACATGTATCTTGCTTCGGAAACTTGCAAGCGTGACCAGTGCTACTTATTTCGCGTCGAAGTGGAAAACGACAAAATTAACGAAACTGGACTATAACACAATAAACTGCATAAAAGAATGCCTCTTTACATGTTTCTTCTTTTATATGGAGGCGATGTGGGCGCAGTAACACAGCTGCACGTAACACTCAGCACAAGGTTAGAAGTATAACCCGGGCCCCCTCCCCTCTCCGTGTTCATACCTTCGATGTAGCTTAAAAGAAGCTATTTTCTATTATTACATATTTAGTTAAAGTCATACGAGAAACGCGCACACAAGCGATGCTTATCCATCGCAATTTATTCGTTGCGGCGGCAAGAAGGACGCCAATAAACCTAATCAATGCATGCCGCCCAGAGAACGGAGCCAGTTTCGTACCGGACACATCATACACTCTTTAGTCCATCGAACAACGACAGAAATAGACATCGTCGAGCGGTAGCATCGGAGATCAAAGAGTGGCGGCCGGATCTTAACGGAATGGGTAAGTAAGTATAGAAAGGCGTCGACTAGGAGCCACCAACGTTGCGGCAAACGCTAATGCTTACGCATTTTTTTTAATTGAGGTCTCTTGCCTCAGGGCATAAAAACTATGAAATGAGAGATGAATAAGATGCTTAAATGAATGAAAAAAGGTGGGTTGATTAGGTGAAGTCTAGAAGTGAGCGATGATATTGACCCTGTGTCCAGGCAACATAGGAATCGGATTGTCCGGTGAGAGACCCACTCTTGCCAGGTGCCGAGAGACCCGCTGCCGCCAGTCCCAAAACAAGTGGTGGATATCCGCCTCACGGTCTCTAATCTTGCAGTCTGGACACCCGGGGCGGGGATATAAATCTTTGAAATGCGGGCAATTGCGTGTCACAGCTGGAGTTAGGGTAACCCCGACCCGTATCCTCCGAAGCGCAACCTCCTCTACACGGGTAAGACCACGGGGGAGGGTTACCGCACACGGAGGGATTAGAGCACGTGTGCGGCGCCGGAGGTGTTCCTTTCTTGTTAAAATGAGGGTGATGTCATACAGAGTGAGGACTCGATGCAAAGACGAGGTTGGGGTCGAAGGGCGGGTCGCAGAATCTGCGCGGCTTTGTGCGCTCAGGAGGTCACGCGGGACCCACTCAATACGGATTTGCTGCGGGATGCGTGCCGCTAGATGATGGATGTCTTGGCATATTTCTGGGGTGCGTCTGACTCGTCGTAGTAGGCGTGTGACGTGAAGGGCTTCGGTGCAAATGACAATGCGGGCCGTAGGTAGCATGGGAACGGCGGCCACAGAGCAAAGTGCCGCTTGAACCGCAAGCATCTCTGCACAGAAGGAGGAAGGAGGTTCTGAGAGGCGAAAACTTGACGTTTTCTTCAGGGCAGGCTTGCAAGGACAGTAAACTGCCGTTGTTGTTTCGCAGGCATGGATGCTTGCGTCAACGTACATAACTATGGAGCCATGCGGCAGATTGACGTCTTGCTCTGTAATTCGGTCGCGAAACGACGATGCCGCGCGGGTAGATGATGGCCGACGTAGATCAGTTGGTTTGTTGTCGCTTAGCTGCACAAAACGCCAAGGAGGAAGAACTGCCAGGGCGGCTGTAGAATAGAGTATGATGAAGCATATGAGCTGAGTGCACACGTTGTGTGTGTAAGGCTTGACTTTAGGCGGCGAGCATCGCGTCGTTGCTTCACCAGCTCATCTAGAGTATTCAGATGCGCATGTTCTTGGAGCGCCACGATCAGTGTAATGCGGGGAAAGCAAGTGATGACCCTCATTGCCTCTCGATTAACAGCTTCTAGACGATCCCATTGAGCCCTCGTCAAATGCTGGAATTGGGCTTGGTAAACGAGGCGCGGTTGCACAACCGCCCGCACCAACTGTCGTGCAACATGAGAGCGCGCTCCGCCTGTTTTAGGAGCAATGCGTCTAATCAGACCCAACGCCTGAATTGCTTGCTTTTTAGGCCGAGAAAGCCAAACATTACCTGTTCTTGACTCGTGTATTGTAGAGCCCAAAATTTTTACGGTCGAGCTTTCTTGAATTGGAGTTCCGGATAGATGGAGATGAATTGGTGTTGCAGCGAATTTACGGCGCCGCCAGCAGTTAGCGGCTGACATGAACGTGGTTTTGCTCACTAAAAGCTGCAGAGCAATTGAAGAAGCAAAACTCGACGTAATATCTATGGCTGATTGTAGGCCTGCTGCTTGAGTCATCAGGTCGCTGTGAGTGCTCCACACCGTTATATCATCAGCATACAATAAGAACTTAATCTCAGAGACACCATGTAAGCGCCAAGCAAGAAGGATAAAAGCAATATTAAATAATGTTGGCGATAGCAGCGATCCCTGGGGAACGCCGCGAAGAGGCACAAATGATCCGACGGCCTCACCACTGAGGCGTAAGGGAAAGTGTCGGCCTTCAAGGAAGGATTTCACAAAATTGCGCACTCTAGCGATGAAATGCAGCATGTCAAGCGATTTCAGGGTGGCAGCATGACTGATATTATCGTACGCCTTTTCACTGTCCATGGCCAGTACAGTATGTACATTGTGGCTGCGAGTTGAGGCCAGAACTACTGATGCCAAGACTACTGACGCCAGTCCATCTTCTATGCCTATGGACGTACGAAAGCCAATATGGGCGGGATGGTAGAAACCATAGTACTCAAGCCACCACGACAGTCGTGTGGCAAGTATTTTTTCGGTAAGCTTGCATAACGTTGGCGTAAGCGAAATAGGCCGGAAATTTCCGCGGTCTGTCGGCGGCTTCCGCGGTTTTGGTATGGAGATCACAATAGCCGATTTCCAGGCTTCTGTTACAACGCCTTCTATCCATACCTTGTTAATGGTGGCGAGGAGTTCGGGCAGTACCACGGAACTTAAGTTCTTGTAAACCACGTACGGAATGGAGTCCGGACCGGGCGCAGTCTTCCGACGGGCCTCGTCTATTGCTGCAAGCAACTCGGGCATTGAAAATGGGCTTGCAATTCCTTCGGCGTCGGCTGTAGATGGGAGCTTATCGACACATGCTGGAATGGCAGCCAAAGGGGCTCCTATGACCTTGGAGGCAACACATCATACTTGGGAAAAAACTTCCGCGCTGCTTCTCTGGCGAAATCATCCAGAGCTAAGTTAGCTGCGAAGCATGCAGTGGCCGCTGCGTCAGGACGACGGGAGCCATGTTCCATTGCACAAAACGTTCGCCAGAGAGCATCATTCGATGATTTTGTCGAGAACTGCTCACACCACGCATGCCACTGCCATCGCGAGAGATCGCGTTGATATCTGCGAGCATCGGCAGTAAGAAAATTCAGCCTTGTCCGTGCTTGCGCAGAAGTCGAGTCTCGGGAAGCTGCCATCTCCGCTTGTCGGCGAGCAGCCCGCAGGTTAAGCAGTCCCACATCCGGCGCCGGGCGATTCACGTCCGTCCAGGTGACAGCAGTAGCCTTATTCAGCGCAGTTTGTATGCAGTCGACAAGTAGTGTAGATGATTGCAGAGAGAGAACTTTGCTGCGAAAGGAACAATAAAAAATGCTTGAAGTGTTGTTCGTAAATGCATCATACTTGAACTACAAAATTTTGTGCATATGCTCATGCAGGGTACCAAACTGCAGTCTCAGGTTCTCAAGTTCTCAAGAACTTACAATACGCTATTGCTGTTAGAGTGAATGAGTAGGTGGCGTAGAGTCACGGCACGCCTCTCGTGTGTCGGTTTCATTGAGATCGCAGTGAATTGCTGCCGTAATTTTATTTACAGAAGACTGCTGGCTTTATTGCAAAGCCTTAAGCAGGAGTGGGTGTAAAATACACTTTGGCAAAAAGAAAACCTCCCTGAGGTACACGCAACTCAGCACACAATACCGAAAAAAATGAACGACGAAAAGAAACAACATTATACAATATTAGACGACGCCTGGCGTCAAAATGAGCACTGGAAAAAAAAAAGGAAAATGTTGAATGCTGCAAAATTGTTACGAATTCCTAAGCGACTCCGTAAATGACTCCACCATAACCTTCTGAAAAAGCGAGTGCTGATGGAGCTGAAACTCGGCGTGGTGAGCTGCCTAACTTCAGCGCAACACTACCAAGAAGAAAAGTTTGGGATTGTGGAAGCTACGGTGAAACTATGCTAGAAAGGACCATGTAGTCAACCTCAAAAGAATCAATGCAGTCCCAAGAAGAGGGGAAGGCCATCCTAGGTTTGTATATGGTCGCAACTTCCTATATACCGAATGTCTCAGTACACTTAACGACGCTGTTAGAAGCGAAAGAAGCTGTAGGCCTTTATATCTGTTTGGTTGAGTATATGAAATTTTCGTCCTCCTGGGAAGTTAAATGCCATCTAACTCGTGTGTAAGTTGATTAAGTAGGCTTTTGTTTTTAAGTATGAGGACTACGTTGAATCGAAATATCTAGGAGATGCCCTTGGCCTTGACTTAATGTAGTTAGGTTGTTAATGATTAAAAAGACCTCCCACACTTTAAAATATCAACTTAGTTAAAAGTAGCAATTCAAAAATTATAGGTGGTGTTGAAGAAGGCAAAACTGAAGCATATATAACAGAATCATTCCGTATATATTTTTACTCTCCTAAAAAGGAACAACGCGTAATACAATAATTACCATGTAATAATGGTGGTAATTTAACGTCCCAGTACGCGCTCTCCGAGAATGAAACCATCTCCAGAGCGGCTAACCGACGTACCTTTGCCTCCAGGAACTGCTCTTCGACCAGGTACTGCTACCTTCGTCGTAACTTCTCTTTCATGCCCGTAAAGAAAGCTTCCGTAACTGGCACCTTGATGCGTCGGTACAAACATCTAAATTGGCTGTTCTGCAGTAGGTGGTAAAACTTCTGTATTGACACTTTTTCCCCGGATTCATTATTAAAAAAATACCCGCCTAGTTTTTGGTAATAATTAATTTTTGATAACAAAAAAGAATGCATACTACGTCACGCGACTCTCAAATCAGCTGAGGTTGTTTTCCTGACACGGAGGGGACTCCGCCGTATTTTAAAAACTTTGTTACATTCAGGTGGTGCGCCCGGTATAGCTGTTCATTCTCGATCTTCAGACCTCGTGAGTCCATGGGATTAGCCTGAAGTCATACCCTTCACGCAGCTGTAGCTGCTAAGGACCTCTGGCTCCCTTGAGGCCGTCATTGAAATGTGAATCTGGTAACGACTAATGCGAGGAGATTTATCAATGGCGACTACCTTAGATTGGCTGCTGGGAAAGTTGTCAGTGATTCAAGGTAATGTCGCCATGTGCATGTAGGTTGTGCGGACTGATGCGAAATATTCAGACTCGGCAAAAGGCGTGGTGACGCATTACTCGGTCTACATTAAAGGAGATAAAGAGATATGAGGTTCGAAATCTGTAAAAACATGGCGGATAACGCCAGCGTTTCTTTCAGACTTAACTGAAACATGGCAGATATTGTATTTCTGTTTACAAAAATATATTCACAGAAAACTGCGGAGGCCAATGCAACCACAATCGTCAGGATCACAGGATCATCGAAACACGTAATTTATGAAAACATCAAATGACCACTGAATAAAGCCATAAGAAGGCGTAGTACTCTGATGCTGACTTCACTGGTACAGTAAGAAGTAACGCGTCGACCAACATAGACAAGCGGACAATGACATAGATTCTGTATGCTGAGGCAATGTACTATAAGTTTAGTTTTCAGAAAGGAATAACTCAATAGGCATGAATGCGTTCTTTGTCAAACCCCGCAACAAAAGCATGCATAGCACGGCCTCACTGGGAAAACTATAATTTGAAAACATGTTGGTTTTACCGGGGACTGTATTCAACAAATGTGTGTGTGACATAACGAGTCACCAACTATGCACTGGAGACAATGCGCTCATTATTGCGCTACCACTAGATGGGTCACTGGAGAAAAATCCGTTATGTGTCCTGGGGAAACTCAAAGTAACAGGCACAGATACCGGTGGGGGCCACAGCACCGAGGGTAACCGCTTTTGCAGAGTTGTATAAACTGGAATTAATAATACTTACGATGGGCTACAAGCCTGTAGCCCCTCGCCATCTGTTTTTAAAATTCCATAAACGCGGTTAACATCGGCACTGTGGGTCAACATATTTTGGTTATTTCGACGAGTGACGTGCACTGGAAAGGTTGCTTTGCATGCAAGCGTCTTGACAGCGCATGTAGTTTGGCGCCCTGTCATTTGTTTAGCCATAGCGGCGAGGGTAACCTCGTTTTCGAAATTCTAGAACTCGTCTGAATGTTACCTACGACGGGCTACACTTCTCTCAATAATTAAGATGTCTAAGATCTATAGTTAAAAAGCTAGCTATTCAATTCTAGTTAACCAGCCTGTTAGTTGTCATGTTTTAGCTGTATTCTCATGTTACACACTGCTGACAATGTTATGCTGAAAAATGCACTCTTTAAACTCAAAAAGCCCATTTTTAAAAATTATGTAAACTCTTAGGTGAAACACATTATATATCGGAATGTTACAAACGCGTTCGCCCTTAGCGTCTTTTCACTTTTTAGAGGGATGGAAATATTTAAAACTGGTATTCCAGTAGAAATAATCATTTAAGAGTATCTCTAATGTAGATTCTGGTCTTGGTGTAAACATCAGAATTTCTTTAGGGTTACCCTGATCTATGTACTCATATCTCATGCTGATCTTCAGCAAGTTTCCATCTGCCGTTGCAATTTCCGACGTTAGCATGGATAATATATTTGAATGCCTGACGGCTCATAGGGCTTCTTTTAACCTAGAACGCAAGGCAGGCGAGTATATTTGGCTGCTGAAAGGTCATGGAAACAATCTCAAGCAAGTCCTGAAACGAATTTAAGTAAGGGGGAATGGTTTGGTGCAACATGTCTTGTGTCGATCAATGGGAAATAAGTATTTTAGACATATTTCAATCCGACAGGTAATTACTTAAAATGAACAAGACACGAAGACAAGACGCATATGAAATCTACACCCATGACCTCCATACAGTGCTCTCTCAGCTGAGCTACGGAGGTGGAAGTTCAAGCATCTTCTTCCAAGAGTATTTATGTTGTGCGTAGATTAATCTTAAATGTGTTCACAATTGCCACCTTCGACGATACGGTGTACGCGGAACTTCATCTGATACTGTATGTACCAAGTAGAACATGGTCCTGGTTCAGTGCTGTTGTCTTGTTTGTTATTTGGGCCCTTAATGAGCTCCTCATTTCCGCGCCCTTGACTGCCCACGTAAGCATTATTTTAGGCGTGCTTTAAGTGTATTTCAAATTATAATAATAATTGGTTTTTTGGGGAAAGGAAATGGCGCAGTATCTGTCTAATATATCTTTGGACACCTGAACCGCGCCGTAAGGGTAGGGATAAAGGAGGGAAAAAAGAAAGGAAGTGATAGGTGCTGTAGTGGAGGGCTCCGGAATAATTTTCGACCACATGGGGATCTTTAACGTGCACTGACATCGCACAGCACACGGGCGCCTTAGCGTTGTGTTTCAAATTACAAAATTCCTTTTCATTGCTCTACCTTGAGCTCATCGCTGGCATTAAAATGAGGCGTAGCCCTAATGCTCATCGCTTGAATAAGTACCGTATGAAACTGAATTTTTTTATAGCATTCGTTAAATGTGCACCTTTAAGCTCTGGTGACAAAAAGCTTTCGCGTGTGCGCGTTATCAAACAATGCCTAAGACGGCTTGAGTAAGTACGCCGATAATCAATAAGAAAAGCATTGATTACGTAAATAGCGGCACGTGTAATGCTCACCTCTATTTTGCGCTTGCGAAAACAACAAAAAATAATTGCCCTCTGTTTCGCCGTCCACAGAACCTGTAAGCAGTAGGTGTTAGTAGGGGTAAGGCGTAGCGCGTTTTATATTGGCTCAGTGACAGTGGTAACTGCATTCGAGAATCGGCCCAACCTCTTAACTGATAGAGGTTCGAGCTGTGCAGCACGCATGGCGGCCCTGGCAGCTTGCGCGGCAAGAGGGGTCATTAGCAGCATGTCGTCAGTTTACCGCACGCTTGGCGTCCTCCACAGTTTTGCTCTTGCTTGAAGGCGCACTTAGCTGCTTGTCGTATTCCCATTGCGAAGGCCGCCCAACGTTCGTGTTAAAATTTGATTACGTGCCAAACCTCTCGTCAGCCTTTCAGCGGCTAGTCGGTGCCGAGTGTGGCTACATATGCCTTCCGTTCGCGACATAGGCAAGCATTTTTGTCTCTTGACTCATTCTTCTCTATATCACCACTATTGTTCGAACGTAACTTCCACTAACGTTTTACAAGATGAAGATGACGAGGATTTTGCGGCTATCAAGCGCTCAGCACTAGTGTCGCTATACCATTTGAAAGCACGGAATAAAAAAGATAAATATGAGGATAACGACAAATCTGTCTTGAAAAGGTGGTTCATAACAGATGAGACACGAAGTGAGCGCAAATTACCTTTGAAAAACAAGAAAAAAAAAACATTGTATTTAGTGCCTAAAGGTTTTTTCGTGTTTGTCCTTCACTGCCTGAGTCCGCTATGCTATACTTAAACAGCCAAACCAAAATTCTAATATTGCACGCAGGCCGTCACAGTAACGAAAAATTTGTTCTTCTTATTGCTTGCAGGAAGACAGTGGCCTTCTATGTCGCAGAAGGAAGTAGCCCTGACACGTTTCTTTATATGGAGGGCTCGGGTATGACGTTCAAAATTTTGCGAGTTCCTGTATGAAGCCGAAGTGAAATTTTAAGGATAATAATAGTGCAACGTAATAATTGCAACGTAACGTATTAACGCAAGCTATAACGTAATAACGTACGTAATAACGTAACATAATAATTGCAAGTGTATTACCTTATAAGAGAGTCTTCTGGCTCCATTCGGAGACAGGCAAAAATACTTCGTGCATTTTCTGTGATAGTTTTTTCCAGGTTTCCAGCACCTGCAAACACAATATCCAAGCTCTCAAAAGATGATAGAAAAAAGTTTCTGTGGTTTAGCTCTGGCTAACCCAAGTCGAATTGCGAAAGCTTCGTTTCTTTGGCACGTGGTCTACGCAGCGTCTCATTCCGACGCTCTCGAGAATTCAAAGCGGTCTCTTCCACAGTTGAAGAGTCACTAAGGGAGGTGTCACTTCTTCTAGCCGCATCTGCGTTACGACGCTTCTCGAGTCTCGCGGCGCGTTCTTCTGGCGTCTCTTGAGCGCGTTGTCTCTTGCTCGCTTCGTTCTGTCGTTGTTGCGTCTCCTTCGCGCTCTCCATAACGACTACAATATGCATGCCGTTTAGTTAAACGTTGTTCGCGCTCTTCATCCGTTTCTTCCGCACGCCGCCGCTTCTTAGGTGCAGCACATCGTTGCAGCTTCACCTTATACACACCATCCGACATATCGCGGAGGATTCGCTGGGACGACTGCGACGAGCCGAGTTGGGGGGCCGCTTTTCCACAGCTGGCATGACGTCACGTAGAGCGAGCGCCACCCCCACGGCAGCGGAGCGTGGAGGATTCGCTGGGACGATCGCGACGAGCCGAGTTGGGGGGTGGGGGGGGCGCTTTTCCACAGCTGGCATGACGTCACGTACAGCGAGCGCCCCTCGCGGCAGCGGCGCGCAGCTGCAGCATGGAGGATTCGCTGGGACGATCGCGACGAGCCGAGTTGGGGGCCCCGCTTTTCCACAGCTGGTATGACGTCACGCATAGGTCACGCTAAAGGTCAATGGTGGATTCTCCGGGACGACGGTCAAGAGCGGGAACGTCGAGCAGTATTGCTTTCGCAATAAAAAGCAATAGTAGTACAGCCTGGTCAAGGAAGAACTGCCACATTGGTTGTTCGCCTCCATAGGGCCTGAGTGGCCATCGAGTCATCTGAGCCCGTACATAGGATAACGGCCCTAGCCCATTGACAGCAGACCGTATTTACATGATAAGTAGCTTTTCATCATTTTCTCTTAAAATGAGTTATTTACCTGCGCCCAAGCAGTTGTCTTCCGTATCTATGCGCCAGCCAAAGTCCGTTGAGTCAACAGACGGTGCCGACACGAGGTTGTACCGAAAGCAATTAAATGTTCATATAACATTGATATTAACTGACTTACGTAAATTAAATTCTACATGCTTGTAGACCAACCTTCTTTATACAAAGGGACTGGAAAATATAATCTTGGTCACAGGCGATGCATTTAGGCCAGCATAAATTTGCCTCCCTGCTGACCATTCTAGTCAGTGGTCACATGTGACGTTCTCTCACGGCATGGTTTGTCTTCGACACTGGCATTCTGTAATTAATTTCCTTAATACTTCTAAGAACATTGGTCTTTTCAATGGTGGTGTCAATTATATAAACATTTAGTAGCTCTCTGCAGTAGTAGCCTTGTGTAGTAGCCTTCTTTCATAAAGATCTCCAAGAGAGCCCTTTGCTTCTCCGTGGTAATGATGCGGAGCTCTTACGACTGGTTTTTGTACTAGGGGAAATTACGCTACAGCCAAAGACGAAAGTCAGATATCATTTTCGAACTGTGAACATAGCAAAGATGTGTGTTAAGTTCGTCAAGCGTGCTTACTGAAGACTGACAAGCCCCCTGTGTAGCATGCTCAAAAATCTCATTTGCATCTAATAAAGCATCAATCATTATTTGCATCTATCATTAACGCCATTCTTTGCTCTATGATGTGAAGTGTACCTTCAAAGCTAACTCTTTTTGGAACCACACATCCACCGCATCCATTTGCTTACAGACGAAGCCCCACCAGAAGTTGGAAAATTTCTTTATTCGGACTATGAAAACTGTGCTGTCCTCTACATGCCTTATCTTGGAGGCCGTGAGTACAGAGGAAACGATTAGCAGATGAATTAGAGAGTTTTAAGCGGTATTCTCAAATTTGTCCAGGAAGAACTTTCAGACCTTTCGTAAAAAAGCTTTAGCTCTCTGAGGAATACGCCTTTTGTTTTCAGCCCGTCAGATCCCTATAATAGGAATTGGTTTTGCAATCAAATGCTGCTGTATGCTCCGAATGTTCCGGTTATTAGACGGCTTAACTCATAGCTCACACTGTATCACTTGGCAAAGATGAAACTTGCTGTCCGGCAATGTCTTGAGTTTTGAAGCTATTCTCTTTAATTGTGAATTTATGAAATCGTTGCTTTAAATTCCGTTTGAGCTGCCAGGCAAGCTTGTAGCTCTTCGTACACATTGTTCTTGTCAGTTTCATCGGTAAGTTCGGGAAAGGTGCCTTGTAGAGACTGCTAACTACTTAAAACCCAGTTCACTTGAATGCACGGATGAAAACTGGTCAGAGATCGATTCTCTACCGAAAACGTTCCGAGCTTCCATTAGGGTAGCGAGGCGAAACGACGATTTCTGCTTCCTTTAGCTTACATGGTTCCTTTAAGAAAAATCACTAAATTAATGTTTAATTAAATATACTTATTCTGTGTTTAAGAGTACCTGGCATTCTTTCAAATAATCAGCGGCTTGTGTAGCGCTTGTGGCTACTGTTGGTTTAGGCTTTTTTTTGCGTAAAACAGCGAAGCATTAATACAATTAACTCTCCTTTATACCCCCATACAGAAACGGAAAATAATTTTTGTTTTGTTTTGCAGAGTGCATTATTTGGTACCAAGAGGACAAGAAGGATTCGCTGCCTCGAAAGTGCCTCGATAAGCTCTCTGAACGCTGCGGTTTCGGAATTCCCCTCTATAGCAATGAACTTTGCACAGAGGAAGAATAACTCTACTTTTGATTAAGGTATTGATGGCGCCTAAAGCCGCGCACCTTGTGGAGTTGCTCATGAGACATTAAAAGCGGAACCCTGACAGATTAAAAGCGCAGTCAACATAAAGAAGGTTCCCGCTCTTGGTTATAAATAAGCACTGATCCAAGTATATTTTTAATGGCGCGCAGCTACCGTGGGACGAAACTTACATCTCACTATCTTTTACCAGTAAAATCGCCAGGACGTCTCTTATGACTCTTGAAGATGTAAAGCGCTCTCAGATACAGTTCCTAAATGTTATAAAGTTGTAGGCTTATTATGATAACTCCTCTAATGTCTCATTAAAAAACGATACTCTTGGAATAAAGTTTGGTTTCAATGAAATACCACGGTTAAAGATTATTTGCCTTCTTCTGTAAGCGCAGGAATGCAGTTGTTACACATTCATGTTTCTTCCGAATTCTTGTGTTGTCGGTGGATTTCGAATAGACTCTTTCACCCACACTGAAACATGATAAAAATCAAGAGTGGATTCTGAGGCCGCCTTTTGTAACGATTCATTTCCTTTCTATGCCACTGCGGTGAGACGTTAGTCGTTACGAATGGAGCAGGAGGTGGCAAAGAAAATAGGGAATAGGAAGCCGGCGGTGTGGTTGTGGCGCTGCCGCTAGCTTCCTTAATACCTCAGCATCCGGTCCGACCGAGTCAGATGGACCATCTTCCGACAATTCATGTTACAGCAACCAGGCGGTTTCCCTCCTAAAATGACACTGGCGCCTATATAGCGTACTAAATGATCTGCCCTTCTTCGGCGACAGGAACACATTTTATTTACTGACCCCGCTCGATGTCTCTGCATGGTAACAAAACACGGCGCAGTACGGATACATTGTAGCAGTGGGGTAGTTTAGGCATAGCACGAACAAGACGGCAAATTTTAATCCACGACAGTGTTAAAGCTCCTGTTAAGCGGAGGGCCTGGCAGTATGCGAGAAGGTGCGGACTGGTAGAAAAGTTTGTGACGTTACGCGTTGAGCGGCGGTTTTCAAGAATGTTTAAATAGTAATATAAACTACAAATATACGGTCGCAACATGACTCATCATCACTGCGGCAGTAAGTGTGTAAAGTAAATCAACTTTGCAGAAAAGAAAATCAGGCCGATGCGATAATAGAATCCGTGTTTTTGGATTCCGAGTCTGCGAAGTGATATACGAAAATGACACCAGGCCACTGAACCAAGCCATAATTTTATCACATACGTTTAGGGTGAAACTGAAATGTGCACGCAATATTTGCTTACAGATTGGCAGAGAAGAAGCCACCTGATGCATGTAACAGCAGCACGACTACCACAGTAACAATACTTCCTGGCCTTCGATAAGGACCGCGAAGGTCTTCACGGAAACACGATAGCGCACAAAAGCAATTTGTTCACAAATTTTTCGTTTTTTTTTCTGATATTATTAAGCGAGTCATCATTTATGTCTCTTCTCGAAGATTTATCTGTGGGCTTGAATCCGCTCCGCAAGCCCCTACTTTTTAGAAAAAAGAAAAGGAACTATAAAATTTGGGGTCAGAGTAAGGGAGGGAACTAACAGTCGCATTTATTCTCTACAGTATCTTTCGGTACTCCTCCTATCTGTACTATTACCACTTACTGCACTGTACATGCTATCCGCTTAGGAACATCGGTGTTACAATCAAAACAACGCTTAGTTAAAAATTGCTGCACCCAAAGATAAGAGCTCTGCTTAATTCTGAGTAATATTCCAAAATAATTCATTCGGAAATACCCATATATATATAATATATGAGGAAGGATTAGATGGAAAATCACTTCAAGATTTATGTCTTTGTCGACTATCTTCAATGCCCATTGATATTTCACTGATTGAGTAAAAAAAAGGGTTTAATTCCCCACTTTGTTTCTTCAGCATTAAATGCTAGAGCTCATTGTGTCTTAATTCAATATGCTGAGCACAGGCAAAGTGATGTAGAAAATAACGAAGAAATGTGTCAGTAAAGAGCAGATTTATTTTTATAAATGAATGCCTATAACGAATATGGCCGAAACACTTGCTTCGACTAAGCAGAGGAGCCGCAGGTGCGTCCGAGGACTTGTAGGAACTCCGCGGTCCTGACAGCGAGAGTTCAAAGCGTCTTTAACTTGCCAACAAGTGGACAGTTTACTTGTTTCCATTTTTTGTTCGCTTGCAACAGGTAAAATATAGTGTATGCGTGACGCTCCGATAATTTTGGCTGAAACTAGGCTGGCGCCCTCTTTATGCCTATTGGGCCTTACAGATAGCTACAAAACCCAGGCACGAATTAGAGTAAACCTCTTCTATGAGGGATAATGCCGTGTTTTTCATACAACTGTAATCTAAGCCCACTGTCTTTTAGAACAGCGCGTAGAGATTCTGACGGGAGAACAGATTCCACGATGGCGAATTAGCAATGCGAGCGAATTGTCAGGCTTCCTGAGCAAGTTATCCGGAATTCACAGGAAATTGAGTTACGCTCTAGCACCGAATTCCTACGAAGCAGTAGCTTAGTGGCTGCGTTGTTAAGCTGCGCTCCTGTGCGAGAAAAAAATAAAAAAGTTGATCGTAGGCAGCCAATGTTGAAAGCACAAAATAATTTAGTCTCATCCGCAGCAACATTGCATTGTAAGCGTTTCCAGAAGAAATTATTAGATAAACTAGAGTGATATACACGGCAACCCCATGAATTGATAGAGTGGTAATTTCTCAGTCGGCTCCCTACAACCTGCCCCTTTCGTTTTTTCGCGGGAAGAGATGTCAGTTACTTCTGATGCGAATGGCCTTGTGCTTTACTTTCGCGTGAAGATCGTATTCCTTCCTAGATGTTTCTCGAAATGTAATGCGAGATGAGCACAGTAATATATACTGTTCTACCAGGCACAGGTGGCGGCACCTGTACAGTAGTAGTGCCTCTGCACGAGTGATCGCGCATATGGGCAATGCACGTTAACGGTTCTGTGCAGACAACTGTGTTGCCTAACGTCAAATAGCATTATGAAATCATTGCTGGGAGTTTAGAGAAATGGTAATTTTTCAGATTTTACCTTCTGAGAGGGGAGATACTTGCAGTGTTACATACTTCTGTAGGGCCTCGATAGCTCCATTTTTTTAATTTAAATTGAAACAAATAAAACGCTGCTTTACGAACATAGGAGGGTAGATGTATAAGCCAGTAGGTGACACATCTGGAGGATATGCACAGCAGCATACATAGGACAGAGAGAAGCTGTACCGTCACTTCCCTCTGGCTTGTGTCCGCTGCGGTGTATAGCATCATGGTGCTTTAAGAAATGGCATTTCAATGGCCCCCAGACCGAACCCAGAGCTCTGATAGGAGCAAACACAGATTTTGTGGTAGTTACACTACCGCATAGTGTGTGTTTGGCTCTGAAAGGTTTGGCTATCACTGCGCCAATCGTCGATTTACACCGATCCGGTAGAACGTGCCGCATAGCGCCACTGTGAGTGACTACAGCAGCGAGGACGATGTTGTGTACTCGGCACCAAGTGATAACTCCTCGATCGACGATAGGTTTGCGCCCGTCGTTAGTAAGAAGCCAAGCGCAGACATTGCCCAACTTTTTTGTGCTATGTTTACTCTGAAACCAAATAAACAGCGCTGACTTGTCTTCCGTCCAGAAATTTCTTACATAGCTTGTGGTTAGCACCGCCGATAAATGTTTTATAATTGAATGATACAACAATGGATGTTCACAACGTGATGGTACAATACTAATTTCAATAAAGCTAAATATTCAGTCAATAATCAGAGAAGCCACATTCAGGATCTCATTATTCTAAACACAGGCAGTCTTAGTAACATTTGTGTTTGAATGGTGCCGCACGCGACTTTATTTCTGCTATCGGCTTCTCTCTCACGTTTTGCTTGGTAGCCAGTCGCTGAGCCTTCAAGACACTACTTTAGGTGCGGTGGTGTCAGTGGTGTAGTTCATAGGGACCCCAGCGTTCGCAAGTAATGCCTTGACTTTTCATTCTACATGTCTTAAAAGTGAAAATTGATTTCAGAAAGTACATGTTTTGTATCAAAATGCTGCCCGCACGTAAGTGCAGTTTTTTCATACGTTGTGCCATAATTAGGGAGGCGCCGCTCTATTTTTGTCATGGCGATAGACGTGGAGGCTACTGCGCCTTTTGTGGAACCCCGTCGGTAAGAAGCGGCCGCCCAGAAGAAGCGCCTGTACACCCTGAGTGACTAAAGCAGCGAGGATGCTGTTGTGTTCTCGGCACGAAGCGATGACTCCTCGACCGACGATGGGTGTGTACCCGTCGTTAGTAAGAAGGTCAAGCGCTGACACGATCATCACGGCGCGAAGTGCCGAGCAAACTACAGCCTTTTTCGTGCCATTGAAACCAACGGAAAACTTTAACCACCTGAAAAGGCAAGCCATCTCTCTGTATCTTGACAGTCCCGAACCAGAAGGGATTAAAGATTTTAAACCCCCCCCCCCCCAAAAAAAAAAACATAATTGCCATTGATGTCATGAAGCAAAGCGCACTATACAGTTTGGTCGCCATCACCAACCTTGGCAATATCAGTATATGCCTTGTTATTCTCCAAGACAGCGGAACCAGGGCAGGAGTAATTTGCAACCTCGACATCGCCATCTCTGATGCCGACTTGCCGATTTTAATCAAGCCGGCAACCAGCAGCATTCGTCCATTAGTGCCTAAGCGGCTACAGTGCAGGAAAAGCATGAGGACTGGCCACCGGAGCGGCTTCTGTCACAACTCCATCGTGTGCCCAAGATGCTATGAGCAAGACATCGGCGACAGTCGCCGCTCGACTACATTGAAGTGCGCCAACTGTCGTGGAACCCACGACTCTTCCTCGAAGGACTGCCCTCGCCTAAAGACTGAGAAGGGGTATACTGAAGCAAATGGTCCTAGACCATTACACCCCCAGAGCAGCCGCTGCAAAGGTGAGACGATGTCGTTCGCGCCGCCGAAGGTCGTTGAAGGAAGCAATTACCTTTGAAAGAAAAACCCAAGCGGCACTGCAGTTTGAACGCCTCCACCAACAACAGCACTAAATTAGGAAAGCCCAGATCTGGTGACACGTGACCTGCTGCCTCAGATACAACGTGGCCACCAATAACAAAACCTAGACCGCGCACTGCGTCAGGTACGTTGATGCACTCTATGTCTGCAACACCTACGACTGATCCGGGCAAAAGGCACGATTCGGACCATGGCCAAGATATACAAGTGTTTGAAATCATCACGTCATTGATGTATGTCATGCGTGCTCTGCTTTCCAGCTTGCTCACAGCACTAGCACACAACGCTCTGCAAGTACGGGACGCGCTACATCCAGTTCTTGCAGCTCTACGATAGAAGACGCCATGGCTCCTCCGGAACTATCTTTTCCGAAGAAAGTAGAGCCCGCTTTTATTTTTTCAAAGGAATGCCTGTGGACTCTAGTCCCTCAGATTTCAGATATTCGGCAATATGTTTATGAAAACGCAGTGAGGGCATTGCACCCCAGAAGCCGCTCCTAGTAAAAGCTGTTTATGCGAGGAGACAGTCCGTCATCTCCTGTGTGAGTGACCTGTCTTTGTGAACGAAAGAAGTAAGCTATGTTGTGCTCTGGACCGCCTTAATCCGCGCCCTTTTACAAAGTACAAGGTCCTCGGTCCATGGCCACAACAGTCGACTGCCATTAAGGCCTACAAGGCACGGTTTTGTTTTGTTGCGAGAGACTGACTTTATTGACAGCTTGTGACTGTGTTTCCCGTTCCTTCCCTCTTCCCTTTTTAATCCCCTCAATCCCTTCACCAGCGCAGTTTAGCCAACCGGAAGCCTCTCTGGTTAACATCCGTGCGTTTCCTCCTCCCCTTATGCATCCTTCTTTCGTTTGATGGACTTGTATTACCGCGAGTGCCGCGTAGGAATGCGATCTAACGGTGAGGGCAGAAGCTGTGCGAGAACCCTCTTATGCGACTTACGGCAGCAAGTCTGCCAGAATCGAGGCCTTCGTTAGGTAATGAGCATACAAGGAAATGGAAAAGAGGAGCTTGTTATGAGATGCATGGCGGAAGCCAACAGTCACCGAAACCAATGAGCACGGGGGATGTTTTTTTTAGTTTGTGAAGTTCACGGCAACCGGGAACACAGGATTCGTTCCCCTTTTCGCTGCACCAGCGACCATCAAGAAAATCGAACTACCTGCTGACCCGGCGGACGCCTAGTTCGATTCCGGACATTATGAGCGAAAGTAAGCTCTCAGCGGTTGTGAATGCTGCTCTGTCTAACAACAGTGTGTGTCCGGTCAGCATAAATGTAAGGGGAATAACCTGTAATGGTAGAGAGAAAATAATGAGGGTTACAAGCTGGAACCTCCGAGAGGGCAATGAACGCGAATCCCCGGATCAGTGCCTAGCTGTTCGAAGCTTGACCTTTTACATGGCTGCTGTATGAACTTTTCATAATTAACACTCAGCATATAAACGAGTGGTTTCGTTTAAGTTCAGTTTATGATGGTGCATCATATGCGGAAAAGCAAAATGTATCTGCAGCAAGATACTTGTACTCAGTCGACCGCTTTGGTTTTTTGGGGCTTTGCACGGTGTTTCTGTTACCACGTAGTTACCTGTGCAGGAGTAATAAGAGAAAGCCTGGTCGACTTTTCTACTTTTTTCGACTGCGTGGCTTCAAGCCTCATATAACAACGACTAGCATTATTTGTTCGATTCAGAAATGTCATTCATGAGCTGAGCTATGACTAGCTGACAAAAAAAAACTCAATTAAGAGGGGGAAGTCCGGTGACCTCTTTCAAACGGTAACTTCATTCCATTCGCCGAACCCACCTGACCACTTTTCCATCTGCATTTACTGCCCCTAAGAGTTTGCGGCAAACGAATGAACGTCACCAAGACTTGCGATGTTAAATGATGAATCACAAAGCGGCGTCGAAGCTGCGTGACAGGGAAGAAAAAAGGGTCTAAATGAAGGGCATCTATGTACGTGGCGCTAGAGGTTCGTTGACTGGAGTCTTTAAAAGCCGCTTCACATGGCAAGAAGAAGGATATGAGAAGGATCTGGGGACCGTTTATCAGTACTGCCCCACAAGTACTATTCACTATGCAGCATCGTTGCTACGCCGTTGTAGTGTTCACCGCGCTGCAGATATCGCTAATGCCTGCCCAGGAGGGTAGCAGCGTACCGGACAGCTTTGTGGTGAGATTTTGTGTTCCTTCTCTCAGATTGCACAGCACTTCATTATTGTTCAGCCTGCGGGGGAACTCTAGGACTCATCGAGGTCATCTGTAGTAGGCCTAGCCTAGCTGTGATTCCTCTGCTGCGATCATGGCGTGCACGAAGGCTTCCCTGGTACACGAGTCAAGTACTTCATAATCGATCCACTCACCGATTAGATTTAGAATGAACTTATAACAGCAATAAGAACAAATGAGCCAACATGCCCGAGCAATAAGTTGCATCTCTGTAATATATATATATATATTCGACTTATAACCCTGATGAAGGACGGTCCACAGTCTGAAACCGTTGGTGAATAAACCTAGATAATCGAACCAGTTGTGACCTTTTCACTGTGCAAGTGTTCACTGGCCCGTTGAGCAACCCCGACTGCTTCCATATATATATATATATATATATATATATATATATATATATATATATATATATATATATATATATTGGAATCTGCTTTATGGGCGAGTGCATGCCGTTGGGTAGGTCAGCGGGAAAATGATGATCACCTCTTATCCTTTGATGTGCGCCCATTCATCAGGGCTTGAAATCTTCTGCATTTCTGCTCCATCGAGACATAGCCACCATTAAAGGTTCGAGCATTGTCCAGCATTGTCCAATGCTTAGGCACAAAAACCTATAGCCACTTTAGTGAAGGCTGCAAGTATAAATATTTTTCGTCGTTGTACACTGAGCGTAATTTGATTGCAGGTGACCTTTACAGGTATGCAGTTAGTCCTCGGGTTACTGAAATGCTACTAAAGCCGCGGGCAACTTTCGAAAGGAGAAGACGACATTTGGTTGATATAGGGGGATTTTAGACGATAGGAGAAGCTTTTGACGTCCGCAAAATGCCTCCTTCTGTGCAGAAACAGCACCTGGTTGAAGACGACGTCGGCAATAGCTAAATGAGTGGAATAAACGAAGGCCGCTTCGGTTTCGTACACTTCGCGGATGCAATATCTCTAGTTGGGCGCTCGTGCTCCTAGAAAAAAGAAAATAACAAAAAAGGCATCTTCCATATCCGACAGCTACGTCTACAAAATGCCCTCAGCAGCGCTGCACTTGAATGTCCAGTAGGAATGGAATTCCCGAAAGATCAGAGGAGCAAGTACTCTTGAAGATTTGCGGAGATTGAAGAATGGTTATCGATCTGTCCAGGTACTACAAATAAAGATAAAAAAACTGGCGGAGGATCATGCGATGTGATGCGACATGTCTACATTTGAAGCATTAGAATTACATAATTTTACACTCATATACATTGAATCACGTGTTTGAATTGGGGGAGGTGGCGTCTGTGAATCCGCCATTTTGGGGAATGTCAGCCTTGCTGCTTACTCAGTAAGAGATGAAACCAAGCACATACACACAAAGCGCACGTGCGTGGTGTCCTTGGAACACTTTAACAGGTCCTTCGTTGCACTTAACGTCGTAGCTGCGTTGCACCAGGGTCTGATTCTAGCCTTTGTTCGCCAGGCTTAGGATAGACTCTTATCAAAGCCCTAATTGAGTCAGTAATTTTCTGCGTGACGTAAAATGACTGCTGGTTCAGATTAAATATTCATAGTTTCGTCATGCGCCACAAGAAGAGCACAGTCGACTGATGCATTTCAAGGCATTACTGTAGAAGCTGGAATTGAAGCTTTAGCTCATAACGATGAGTCGAAACGAAGTTGGCTACAGACCCTTTTCTCAATTATTTCACACCTGAATAACTGAATTCCGAGCATGGGAAAGCTTTAATTCACTGAAAAACTGTTGCCTTCACGGCGGCGCTGAGGATTGATACGAGGACCTGGCGCATGCCAGATGCTGTACCACAAGGCGACCGATCTTCTATAGCATGTAGATTGTATATGCTGTATCAAGGCGAACAGCGTTGATGCAAATGAGGTGACGCCAGTTCATATAACACATAACTACACATCAAATCGGAACAGAATGAATGACTGGCCATAAAAAATATGATTTTTCAGCAACCAGAATGTCATGCTTTTTATGAAGTAACAGGCGACTGTTTGTCCTAACATAAGTTCCTTAAGGTGTTTTATTCTTCCACAGCTTTTTGAAAATTTTCCAGAAGTCGTCGCCATTTCTGACAGTGACAACAATACCATTTTTGAATGCATGACAGCGATGAGAGTGCATTTTAACAAGGAGCCAAAAACAGCCGAATTCGTCTGGCTGCTCAATGGTAACGATACCAACACACCGTGAGTTTGCTCATCTGTGGCTTTATAAAATGCTGTACTGTTTCAATTTCATGCAGTCCTTACTGCCACAGAGGCATTTTGGACTAGGTTTGCGCGAAACACAACGTTTGTTTTCATATCGATCACTAAGGAAGTCGCAGTAGCATTGAACATGTAAGTGCGTGATATATTATTACTTCTTTTGCAATCAAGTTTCCTCTTCAATAATCTATCCTCACTGTACTTACTTTGTCTGTTCGTAAGCCTGAGATCTTCGCGCTGGTACAATTCAGCATCTATAATTTCGCGGTAAGTACCTCGCCGTGCACTACCTTACCTGGCTTATACAGTGAAAAAGCTATAATACCGTGACGCGTGAGTTTTTAAGTGAGCGAAGAAAATGAATTTTTTTCTGAACATTTAAATCCGGCACACACTGGCTTTTTTTCGCCCTAAGTTGCTGACGTAGAGGTCTCAGAGAACTCAATTTTTTTTTCATATTACTTACCTTGAACTAAAAATATTCCCCTCAGAGAAAAGTTGAAAACCGTTGCAGTGTTTAGTGCCTACATTGATGAGGTGACTGGTTCACGACTGCATGCGTATATAAGCTGAAAATATAATTATATGTGACGCTACGTTACTTTAAGACGAAATACTTAGAGTTAAACATTGAAATCAGTGCTATATGTCATGCCTTTGAGATTTTCTGCTTCGAAAATCTTAAAATAAGCACGTAGTATATAGCCGAGCCCCATGGGAAATTGCCGATATATCAAGGCTCTAAAGAATCTTGCTCGCACGTTGTACCTTTCTTCGATTTTTACCAGGCTGATATTTAGCAAAAATATTTATTTACAACGGCACAACATGCCTGAATAAACTTTTACAGCTACCTGCATGCAACGTATTTTTCAAAGCACGCTACCAGAAGTGACACAAGCTATTTCGGAGAAGGGTCCTGAGTACAATATTTGTCTTCTAAAAGCCTTAGACAACTGACGAAGTAAGAGCTCAAGCTGCTGGCGAACCCTAAACTGATCGAGTGTAGAGGAGGAGAAAATGTCTGACTTTCTACAGCGTGCTCATCTTCAAGCCATAGTCGCTATAGCCTTTCAAATCATTTTTTCATGACATAAGACCAAACGTTTATAAACTAAATTTTAACCCGAGAGCTTTAAGGGTCCCCTTCAGCGGAAATCTTGGCGCCGTAGCTCATGTTGGCACGTCAAGATAATTGGTATTGGTCGAAAGGGTCACGGCGTCGCAACCACATGACTTCCCGTGAGGAAGAATTCAAATATCCCACTACGAATGATAAGAAAGGTCGAGCCGGAACTATAACCGCAGTCTCTTGGTTTATGGGGCGGGCTTGCAACCCCTCCACGGCTACGGAACATTCGACTCGGTTAAATGGAGGCCTTTTGTGAGGCCTTGTGTGAGGCTAGTCAAATAGAATAAGGAATTATGCCAGGGTCTGCGTGGTGATACGCAAAGAAGACCCGATGCCTCTGAAGAGACCAATTAGTGCTCTCGCTTCATAGACTAAAGGCGGAGCTTAAGTTATCTCCGAAATTTTTGAACAGATGCGGGTGACTTCTCTTCTTTGCCAAATCCAGGTGAAGATATTATATCATTGAAACCCGCCACATTGAATCTTTACATTGTATTTCTGCTTAATTGCTTTTAGGTATAATTCGTCCATTATATTTCGATCTTATTCATAATCTCTCTATAATTGGCTGTGGCACCATTACACCTTCACTTTCTGCACGGTGAGCCAGCAGACACGGTGGTTGATGCAATCGATGAAAATGTAATGAAAACTACTTGTTGTGTGACATTTTTTTCATTAGGCGGTAATTAAAGCATTTGATACAGAGCTCATGCAAGAATAATTTGATCTTTGCTACAGGAACAAGGTCACTTTCAACATCGAAGAGGGGAGTAGCCCAGACACATTCTTGTACAGGGTGGGCTCAGGTAACCAATTGCCATTTTCTTACGTTATTACTACAGCCGTAGACTGTAGTTGCGATCTATGCAATGAAACCCCAAAATGCACAGTCTGTTTTCAGGAGTTGTCAATATATAAACAGCTTGAAGCTCGCAAAGTTATGCTGTTTGAAAAATATAAAATCTTAACAGAAACTGGTTAAGCCAGATCAGATTACGCTTCATTGGCAAGAGAAAGCAGACAGCGAACTCTACTTTTAAATGAGTTCGCGACTTAACCTCGTCACACCTCCCGGAAAATGTGACTATAAGCTGAGGACAAACTGACAAAAAAGAAATTCAAAATTCTGAAAAAAAAATTGCCCCTTGGTGATACTTTCGAGCGGCAAAAAGTATAATTGCAGAAGCGAGGTGAAGAATAAAAACTAAATTTAATAAAGCGAACCAAACACAAAGCGAGAATATATCACTGAAATTCGCATTACCTTGTACGGCAACCTGGCTATTGTTTTGCAGCCGACGCACCATCTCAGGTTGGAAAGTTCCTCTACACAGATTACAAACTCTGCGGAATCAGCGATGTGCCTTACCACGGACGCCGTGAGTGAATATAAAAGCGGACAGCACAAAACAGCTGTATACGAATCTTTTGGTCTGTCAACATTAGTAGGCAACAAAGGATACCTTAAGGCTAGTCAGTGTGCTTTAAAGGACTGTTGTTTCTCACAACTAAAAAAGAATTTGTTCATGAAAGCCAAACTCGCAGTGGTTGCTAACACGAGAACTTGCACAGAATGTGTAGATGTAAGGTGCTTAGACTGCAAGCGACTGGTTTCCCGCACCAGTTATCCAGGACAATTACCAAAATTTACAACAGCATTAGGCAGTAAAGACAGGAGTGCCAGAACTGGACAGCTAGAAGAAATCTTCCCCTAATGTTACCACATATTCCTATCCTGTGAAAGAAAATCAATAATTAAGGCCCAGGACTTGAAAAAATGGTCAAAGTTTACGTTATGCCACGTAAATGGCAAACCTCAAGAAACGGTAAACTCAGTATCGTCATTAGTCTGTCCTAATTGTACAGGGGACCCTGTACACGAGCCTTTCGTACGATAACATCCCTCTCGTACGATAATGGCAATGGGTTGACTCATTGCGTTAGTCTTCACGTGGCGTAATAGCTTTAGGTTATGCTACAAAAACTGCTGAGATATGGTGTGAATCAAGTACCTTTCTAAAGTGTTCAAGAATTAGTTAGTTCAGGTTCCGCATTGTCAAAAGTATTGGACAGCAATTTGCAGTATCTATGGCACATTTCATACATTTATCTAGGACACTGAAATAATATATCCGTAACAGGAAGTTGTCACGAAAATCTGGACCTGCATTTTTCGGAATTGGCAGCTGAAGAAATCAGCTTCCTTGGCGTTGTTGAACGTTCAGATATATTATCACATCTCCTTTGAGAGCAATCAAAAAGAAGTTTTTTTAACCGCTTCTACTTTCCTTCCACAGAGTGCGTACTCTGGGCTCCGAAAGGCAAAGAAGATTCTCTCCCCGAAGAGTGCCTTAAGCAGTTCTCCAAGTACTGCGGTGTCGGAACTCCTTCCTACCGCAAGGAAATCTGCCAGAATAAAGGCACCCACTAGTCATGTACGATTTCTCGGCATCTTGTGGGACATCATATACTTAAGGACATTTCTTTCATCTATACGCGTATTAGCAATTAAGGGAAAGCTGGCGAGACACCTAGATAATATTCAGCTCATAAGGCTTCACTATTTTTATGATGACGTGCGCGCGCTGTGGGCCCGTGTGAATGTGCCATACAGCCGCAGCGCCTGCCTGTGGCACTTGTTGCACGATGCACTACTTTAGCTCTCGAAACGAAGCAATAAGGCCAAAATTGTTCTTTAATCAGTGTTCCTATAAGGCACTCGTGAAATCTCTCTCTCAACGCGGCTGCTTAAATCGAGTGTTATTGGGTATTCAGAATTTGCAGGTGCATCACGCAGAACCCACCCCATACGACCAAAGGAAGACTTTAGGATTGCGGTGCACACGAGATATCATTCTTAATGGTGCTCAGGATAGTCTGCCTGCCTCTAACATAAAACTTGTTCACATATTTTTCAGTCTCATTTTTGACATGTAGTGCCCAAGGCAGCTTTTATTTCTAAAATATTTTTACAATCCGAGATTTGTATGATTGCATTCTGAAAATTCGAAACCAATTAAAAACTTTACCATAGTTTTGATAATGGTGATGAAGACAGATTTTAGTGGCGCGAGGGCAAGTAAGCCACAGAGCATCATGGCACAATGTATTTCGAGAAAAGATGTGGTCCTTGACACATTACCCAAAGGTATTGCCATAAAGGTGCCTTGCATCGAGCCGAAAGAAGGCTTCTATCACTGTAGAACCGTCGGGTACCTGGCGTATGATCAGATCGAACACTTCAGCTTTAGCATACGAGGCGGATTTCAAAACGACTAGGACCCCGCCGCGTTTTGTTCTTTTAACATTGTGTCTAATAAGCACGTTTATGCGTCGGTACGAGCTTTTTGCGGATATTCACAAAGTTGCCAAACAGTGGCCCTGTTGCACAAACTTAATAAACGACAGAACGAGACATAAACACAAATATAAATACAACTGCCAAAGCTAAAAAGGTAGCACATCAACAATGAAGACCAATCTGGCGGAAAGTGCCTTTAGGTGTGTACTTGTTTGACAAAATGTGTTGTAGGGGAAACGACAGACTCAACATTCCGGTCCAACATGCCCGTTTGCCACAGGCTGTGCTGTGGAAATAGCAAAACGATGCAACTGAGTTCGTAGTCATTTCGACTGGCCATTATGCATTCGAATGCATGGTAATTGAAAAAAAAGACTTTTTTTTCTCTCTAGTTTGAAGAAAATCTGAAAATCAAAATAAATGGACGACGCTTAACCTAGCAGCAGCAGAACGATGTGATTGCATTAGAGGTCCCTCCCAAGCAAGTACTCCTTCTCTTTCATACATTCAAAGATGACAGGGAGTCCCCATATGACTACTGGCGCATGGGTGTAGTGGTTGAGAGATGCGCCGCGACCGCGGGAGGTGGTAGGAGTCGTAAGACTCATTTTTCGCACATGGTTCGCAGTCTGGCTGTCTCCCGAAAAGTGAGCTGATGCGCAGTTCCGCGGTGGGTATGTGGTAATTGCATTGATTTTTACAAATAATATGACAAGACAATTTTCATGGATCGCAGGTATTCACCTGGCTAAGGGGGGGACCTGCCCTTTGTACACTAGTACAAAAGCTTCCAGTAAGCCGCTTAGCCGTTGTCAGCGAGATTCCTCTGTGGTCTCACCGAGCTATGGGCAACTAGCCCTAGGTGTCCCGCCTGCCACCTACATGGCTGCCCTAGGTGGCATGTGGACCACCTCGGTCACGTGACCTTGTGACATCGTCATAACCAACGTAAAGAATTGTCAGCAAACTGCTACCCCTGCAGATAGCAGTTTAAATAATGATTGGTCGGAAGGCGTTGCACGGGAAGAACAACCTGCGCCTGACAAGCCCCACCGGTGACAGAACCTTCCGTCGCAAGGCAGTTACGCATTGCTTAACCACTGCTCCTCTGCACCAGGAATAGAATGAGGATTCCCAGCTATCTCTGTCAGTAAAGTAGACACGAAATGGTTACACAAATATGGGCATTAAACTATTAACGGCATCACGACATAGCCTTAAGACGGAGCTTAAGCGTTCCCCCGAATTTTATTGCGACAGCAATAAGGTTGGTTGTTTGTTCTTGGAGAAAGGAAATGGCGCAGTATCTGTCTCATATCTCGGCGGACACCTGAGTCGCGCAGTAAGGGAAGAGATAAAGCAGCGACTAAGAGAAGAAAGGAAGAAAGAGATGCCGTAGTGGAGGGCTCCGGAATAATTTCGACCACCTGGGGATCTTTAACGTGCACTGACAACGGACAGCAGACGAACGCCTTTGCCTTACGCCTCCATCGAAACGCGGCCGCCGCGGTCGGGTTCGAACCCAGGTACTCCGGCTCAATAGCCGAGCGCTCTACCCACTGAGCAACCACGGCGGGCAATAAGGACCATACTCACCGATTTTGCCGATCTTCATCTGAAGCATGCTTGACCTTGAAAGCTGAGCCGCTAGCCGAAACCGGAGTGTTAGCGCACTGAATTGGCATTTGGAACAATCGCGTTAAATCGGCCGTCATTTTTTTCGTGACACGTGACGGACGTCGTCTTTTCTCGAAAAAGTGACGTCTAACGCCGTCGCATTCAAATTGCATTTTTGCAGGAAATTAAGAGGCATTCGACAGTGTATCGCACTGTCGTCTGAGAAGAGACAAAAAATTTTTTTCTATAGATTCTCGCTTTATAAGCTAGAGCTTCGATGTGGTCTTTGAAGGAAAACTTTATTACACAAGTCGCAGTCGGCGTTTCACGCACTCGCACAAGCACATAATTCGCCTTAAAACGAGGATACCAGCACTGATATTGTCACGTAGTGGTGACGGCAGTAGAAGCAGCGATGAAGACGAACGAAAGGGTCTTCTAAAAGAAAACTGTTTATTGGGCTGACTTGCACTCAAAATGGACTGAATCACTCGGCGGCGGCGAAGCGACAAGCGTGCTCGGCGGTCGTCGAACAGAATGCCCACCGCTGTCGGCCGTGCTCAATTTAAAGCTGATAGCGAACTTTCGAGATAAATCGTGCAAAGTTACTAGAACATTCCGGAACAACGTAGAATCAGCTCTGCCTGGCTGCGATAAATCTAGATAAATTTAGTCGCGTCTTGCGTCGAAAAGAAAGCGATAAGGTGGTGTGGCGGCAGATTTGAAAAACGAACAAACATTGCAAATATTCGCGGCATTACTCCCCTCTCAAAGAAGCATCGACCCGATTCATTAAAACAAATAATGCGACTAGTAAGAGAAAAAAAAACGAATCTTGCGAAAATAGAGCATTGAAATGCAGCGGCCTTTATCGCGCATAATACAGCTTCAGACGGACTACATGGACAACATCTGATCGTACGCGGCGTCGCAGGGATGCAGTCATTGCGTCAGGGATGACATCATAATCCAGTTCACCTAGCCGACGAAGAGACTTGTACAGGCCGAAATAGCGGCGTAAAAGCTTTTCACTCAATCCACGGCGGCGAATAAGCGTCCACACCCAGACTTGGTCTTCTGGCTTGTATTCCGCGTTGCGTTTTCGTAGGTTGTAGCGTCTGGCGTCGGACCGCGGCTGATCTTTGATCCGTAATCGGGCAAGCTTTCGAGCTTCTTCTGCGCGTTTAAGGTAGGCGGCAACGTCGACGTTCTCTTCTCCTGTAACGTTGGGCAGCATGGCGTCTAGCGTGGTCATGGCCTCCCTGCCATGGACGAGCCTAAAAGGCGACACCTGGGTGGTCTCCTGCACTGCGGTGTTGTAGGCGAAGACGACGTAAGGCAGGATGACATCCCAGGTTTTTTGTTCGGCATCGACATACATGGCGAGCATATCGGCGATGGTTTTGTTCAGGCGCTCGGTCAGTCCGTTGGCCTGCGGATATTATGCAGTTGTCCTCCGGTGGCTGGTTTGGGTGTAGCGGAGGATGGCTTGCGTTAGTTCCACCGTAAATTCCGTTCCTCTGTCCGTGATTAGCACATCGGGGGCGCCGTGTCGAAGAAGAATGCACTCCACGAAAAATTTTGCGATTTCTGCTGCTGTTCCGTTCGGTAGGGCTTTCGCCTCGGCGTAGCGGGTCAGGTAGTCGGTCGCGATGATGATCCACTTATTTCCAGATGTTGACGTTGGAAAAGGGCCAAGCAAGTCCATGCCAATCTGCTGAAATGGCCTTGAGGAAGGTTCAATGGGGTTCAGAAATCCTGCTGGTCGTGTGGGAGGAGTCTTTCGTCGCTGACAATCTCGGCAGGTTTTCACGTAGTGTGCGACATCGGCAAGACAGTCTGGACCAGTAATACTTGTCATGAATGCGGCGGAGGGTGCGAGTAAACCCGAGATGTCCAGCTGTCGGCTCGTCGTGTGAAGCCTGTACAACTTCGCGGAGACAAGTAGATAAAACAAGGAGGTAGGCTGTTTTGTTCGCTTTAAAGTTCTTCACAAGAACCTCATTCTGCACACAGAAGGAAGACAGTCCTCGCTTGAATGAGGCGGGGGGTGAAGAAACCTTGCCTTCGAGGTACTCGATGAGGCCTTTTAGGTCGGGGTCCGAGCGTTGCTGCTGAGCAAATGAGCTGGGGCTGATGGGTCCCAAGATGGCGTCCTCATCGTCGCCCGGCGGCGGTGCATCTACAGGGGCTCGTGAGAGGCAATCGGCGTCAGAGTGCTTGCGTCCGGACTTGTAAACGACGGTGACGTCAAACTCCTGGAGACGAAGACTCCATCGAGCGAGTCGGCCAGGGGGGTCTCGGCCTTGGAAAGGGAACGGCTAGCGTATGCGATGACCTTCTCCAGCCCGTCACTTTTTTGAACGAGAACCGCGCCTAGTCCCACGCTGCTTGCGTCGGTATGAACTTCAGTATCGGCGTTTTCATCAAAATGCGCAAGGATCGGTGGGGACTGTAAACGACGCTGAAGTTCTTTGAAGGCTTCTGCTTGCGGCGCTTCCCATTTAAAGGGCACGTCTGCCTTCGTCAGTTGGGTCAGGGGATCAGCGATGCGCGAAAAGTTTTTCACAAATCGTTGGTAATATGCGCACAGTCCGAGAAATCTGTGCACTGCTTTCTTATCGGCCGGCGGTGGAAACTGTTCAATAGCAGCTGTTTTCTGCGGGTCTGGGCGTACTCCTTCCTTGCTAATGATGTGGCCTAGAAACAGCAGCTCTTCGTAGGCAAAGTGGCATTTCTCTGCTTTGAAGGTTAGGCCAGACGACTTGATTGCGTCAAGTACTATTCGAAGTCTTTTGAGGTGCTCTTCAAAGTTCGAGGCGAAGACAACGACGTCATCTAAATATACCATACAACTTTGCCACTTCAGGCCTGCCAGCACTGTATCCATTACTCGCTGAAACGTCGCTGGTGCGGGACAGAGACCAAATGGCATCACCTTGAACTCAAACAGCCCATCTGGAGTTATGAATGCTGTCTTCTTGCGATCTCTTTCGTCGACCTCAATTTGACAGTAGCCGCTCTTGAGGTCCATCGATGAGAAATATTTGGCGTTGCAGAGGCGGTCCAGTGTGTCGTCGATGCGGGGGAGGGGGTAGACATCCTTCTTTGTTATGTTGTTCAAGTGGCGGTAATCCACGCAGAATCGAAGTGCGCCGTCTTTCTTTCTCACTAGAACAACCGGTGCCGCCCATGGGCTGTTTGAAGGCTGGATGACGTCGTCGCGAAGCATTTCTTCGACTTGGTCCCGGATGGCTTGTCGTTCTCGCGGTGACACACAGTAGGGGCTTTGACGGAGAGGTCGGACGTGTTGATCCGTTATAATGCGATGCTTGGCAATTGGCGTCTGTCGCACCTTCGGCGATGTCGAAAAACACTCACTGTAGCTTTAAAGCAGATTGCGGATCTGGTCTTGTCTGTTCCGGTGCAGGGCTGGGTTAATGTCGAAAGTGGGCGAGTTCTCTTGGTCAGGTGAATATTCTGCGGAGGGGTCAGAGAGGGCGAAGGAGTCTCGTACGTCAGATATTTAGTCGAAGAAAGCAATCGTCGTTCCTCTGTTAATGTGCCGGTATTCTTCGCTGAAGTTAGTCAGCAGTACTTCGCCCTGGCCATTGTGGAAATGTGCGATGCCTCTTGCGATGCTGATTCCTCGGTCTAGAAGCAACTGCATGTTCCCCTCGATGATGGCTTCAGCGTTAATAGCTTTCGTGGCGCCTACGGTCACGATAACGCTTGATCGGGGTGGGACGCTCACTTCTTCCTGCAGAACACCCAGGGCAACGTGAGTTTCCCCAGTTTTCATCGAAGCGATGGCTTTGTCCGTCGAAAGCGTGATCTGCTTGGATCGGAGGCCGATGAGCGCCTGATGCTCATTAAGGAAATCCGTACCCAAGATCTCTTCGCGGGAGCATTGCGGTAGCACAACAAAGGTGGCAGGATAGGTATGTCCTTTGACAGTCACTCGCGCTCTGCATCGTCCTGATGGCGTAATGAGGTGGCCCCCTGCGGTGCGAATTTGTGGGCAGTCCCAAGCCGTTGTGACTTTTCTCAGCTGCGCAGCGAATGTTCCATTCATCACGGAGTAATCGGCTCCTGTGTCAAGTAGAGCGGTAACTTTCCGGTCGTCGATAGTCACTTGTAAGTCGGAGGTCCTGGCTCTTGCATTGCATGTCGATCTCGGCGTCGGGTCACGGCTTCGTCTCGTATGCGAGTCGCGGGTGGGGCGTGTGGTCGAAGCTCTTCTGGGTGGCGGCGTCGTTTTCAAGGCAGCCTGCGGCGTGGTCGGGGTTTTCATTGTGTGCGGCGTTGGTGCAGCTAGTGCCGGTCCTTCATGCGGCGTCGCGGGTGCAGCGTCTTCATGAGGCGTGGTCCGTGGAAGATCTTCGGCGCTTCGCTCTTGAGCAACCTCACCTCCAGAGGTTGCTGCCTTTAGTTTCCCCTACGGGGGTTGGGAGACCTTCCTCGTACCGCGGCTGCGTAGCTGCGGCGTGGCGATACAAAGCGCGAGGTTGACGGTGATGGTGAGCGCGAAAAGCGGTTCGGCGTGTACTCTTCTCGACGCAGGTACTCGTCAATTCCCTGCGGACGTTGTCCGAAGCGTGGTCGTGGGGCGTTAACGGCAAATCCTCGAAGACCGATACGTCGGTACGGGCAGTGACGAAGAATATGGCCGGCCTCACCGCAATGGAAGCACAACGGCCGGTTGTCGGAAGTCCTCCAGGCGTCCCATTTCCTGGGGCTTGAGCGTCGGTCATAGGCTGGGCGGGCGGGGGCTGGGAGGCGGCGTTGTGGAACAAGTGGCTCATATCGGGGAGGACGTGGGGGTTGTCGTTGGGGCTGAGCACTCCTTACTGCAGCGGCGTAGGTCATGGCCTGAGGTTCTGTGGCCGTCGGGGTGCCAAGTGCCTGTTGCACTTCTTCCCGTACCACGTCCATCAGAGTCGGTGCTTGTGGCTGTGGGGAGGATGGCAGTAATCGGCGTAGCTCCTATCGAACGATTTCGCTGATGACATCCCGCAAGCTGTCGCTGGTGGTGGCCCGCGTGTCTGAACTGATTGCACAGGCAGAGGAATGGCGGTTGTACTGCCGAGCTCGGACGTCGATGGTCTTCTCAATCGTGCACGATTCTTGCATGAATTCCTCTACTGTTTTTGGCGGCTGGCGGACGAGGCTGCCCAAGAGTTGTTCTTTTACGCCGCGCATTAAAAACTGATCTTTCTTTTCCTCGGTCATCCCGGGGTCGGCGCAGCGAAATAGGCGCTTCATCTCCTCGACGTAACTGCGGACGGGCTCATTCGGGAGCTGGATCCTGGACTCGAGGAGTCGTTCGGCTCTTTCTTTCCTCACGACACAGGTGAATAGCTTCAATAGTTCTCTCTTGAATAGCTCCCATGTCGTAAGGGACGACTCGTAGTTTTCGTACCACGTGCGTGCGGAGCCATCCAATGAGAAGAACACGTGTCCAATTTTTGCCGCATCATCCCACTTGTTGAATGACGCCACGCGCTCAAATTGATCCTACCATTCTTCGGGGTCTTCGCCTAGGGATCCATTGAAAGTTGGCGGCACCCGCGGCTGCTGTAGTATGATCGATGTCGACATCTTCGGTGAGATTGCGGTGCTCGTAGCAGCGTCTTTTCGCTGTCTGGTGCGGTCCGGCAGTTTCCCGAACTGAGGCTCTTCTCTCTGGAGACGTCGGCTGGCTCGTGCTCGGGTGCGAAGCGCTGAGGGCTGGCTTCACGACTTGAAGGGGGCGTCCGGAACATGGAAGGCTACCCCGCACCTACACCAGATGTCACGTAGTGGTGACGGCAGTAGAAGCAGCGATGAAGACGAACGAAAGGGTCTTCTAAAAGAAAACTGTTTATTGGGCTGACTTGCACCCAAAATGGACTGAATCACTCGCCGGCGGTGAAGCGACAAGCGTGCTCGGCGGTCGTCGAACAGAATGCCCGCCGCTGTCGGCCGTGCTCAATTTAAAGCTGATAGCGAACTTTCGAGATAAAGCTTGCAAAGTTACTAGAACATTCCGGAACAACGTAGAATCAGCTCTGCCTGGATGCGATCAATCTAGATAAATCTAGTCGCGTCTTGCGTCGAAAAGAGAGCGATAAGGTGGTGCGGCGGCAGATTTGAAAAACGAACAAACATTGCAAATATTCGCGGCAATATCAATTCGTCATGCAGATGTTTGCACGAAACAAAGACCAGTAGGTTAAGATAGGTCTTGGAAGGAATTCTCTCAGTTTTTGCGGCTTTGCGATTCAAATTTTTTGCGCTCTTAAAGACAAGATCTGCCTTGAAAAACAGCTGGCTTGAAGAAAAGCGGATCATTCATGGACTTCGAGAGAAGACGCAGCGATATCCAGTTCAGCAGCAGCGGATGAGGCAAATCACAACGAACAGTGATCAGCATGGTGAACGACACGCCCGGCCCAGCCACAACGATCCCTAAAAAAGTGGCTGGTGACCACGGTAGTTAGGGACCAACCCCGAAGGCGGAGATGCTGTTACGTTTCTCGGGAAGAGGTCACCAGCTGCGGAACCACATGCTTCCCACGATGTGATCTCATGAAACTAGCGTTGGTAGACCGTCGAATACCTGCCGTCTTCGTATCGCTGTCTGCAAACCCCCGACTGCCACAATAGAGATAATTGTGACTAACAGAAAGAGTTTCACGCGAAACGTCGATACGATTCTGAGAATTTGCGCTCCTACTCTAAGGTGTGCTATCGCTCTAAGCAAGGAGCATTCACCCGTGCACGGCAGGACAAGAAAGGCGTTGCAAAGAGTGTGCCGTGAGTCGCGTAGGCTGCAAGGCCCGTTCATATACATCCACTCCGAGAGCTGACAACGAGTGATGAGACAGGGCTTCGCATGCCATTTAGCGGTCTCACGTGATCTTTTGATACGCCAAACTTTACCCTCCAAAGCAAAGAAGCATTTCTCTTTAGTTGATGAAGAGTGTATAATACCTCTTGTCGAGCCCTTTATTGAGATGTCTCATTTTTATTGCTGCCATAAGAAAAAATAAGGCTTCTCGCCCTCGGCCCGCCTCTGCCTCGGTGACCACCCACCGATATCCGAGTTCCAATAGCCCGATATCTCACAGTCGACGCTACCCTTGAGCTCCACTCCAGCACTAAGACTAGCGCAACAACTATTTTGTAGTCGCTGGATTCGCTCAAGTGCGGGCTTGAAGTGTTTATAGTTGTGCATACTTATGTTGAAATGAAGTAAGGAACTGCACATGCAAAGACTTGAACTTGCGGGCCCGGGCCGGATTCGAATAATACTAGAGGAGGTTTAGCAACGAGACGGAAAAAACTGGGCCCTAGTCTGGGCTGATGAAAAGATCACGGTATGTTTTATATCTTAATACTTTCTTGGGGGCTGCTGAAAATAAAATTTTTCTCTCACTAATATAATTACACACGGTTTTTACCGCGTGCTGGCCGAACGTCGTAGAAATGAAAGAATCCGGGCGCTAAAATCTCTTCAGAGTTCTTCGTTGACAGGGTATAGAACAAGGCTGAACAACGTTATTTTGTGGGCCAAGTTTCATCAGCGTTAGTGACTGTGCGATGTCTACGTAACTATGGACGCTCCAAAAGGTGGTCCACATCTCCTGGTTTAGATTCACTTCTCGCGAGTCGACATTCGAAGGCTCATAAAGACTGCTTGCTGGAGACGGATCGCCTTTACTGTGCGAGTTCATCTCTCCAAAACGCACGTCTAGAGTATAAGAATTTAGCGCATACGATGCAATAAACGGGTGCTTATGGCTTTAGTTAACGTAAAAAAGAGGCGCTAGTGCTACCATAAAATCAACCCGGAGAATAGTGTTCATGACCCCTAAAAAAAATAATGGCCATTGCTACGGTTGCGAGGACGATTTATAATTTGGATATCATGGGCAGTGAAAATCCCTATTATTAAAAATCTACGGGCAGCGCTGCATATTTATTTACAAGTGTATCAAAAGTTTTCCTTTTTGTTGTCTCAGCTTTGAGCTACTCACACACAAGATCATTGTTCAAAAAGCCGTGTAGCCAAACTGGCCTTTGTGTTTACTAATTTCTCACAGTGTCGTCGGCATTTAACCGCCCTTGATGGCGGCTTGTACCCTTGTGTAGCAGGAGCCTACTTGCACACAGCGAGAAATGTTGATCAGGGATCTGTTGCGCTGCTGCAGAAACCAGACTAAGCCAGTCCCGGGCAGGCTCTCGCGGCGAGGTTGGCGGGCCCGTAGCTGGGCGGTGATCGACCAGGCTCCGGACTCAGAGTCAGTCCCGTGCAGTGCTCACAAGGATGCGAACGTAAAATGATCCATTCTGATTCAATATCGCCGCTTTGGTGCTCTCTTGTCTCTTGAAACTAGGAAGGCATTGCCTAAACACTATTATATTTTACATTCACTCCTTCCAATGCCACAGGTATTATCTGATGTAATTTTTGCAGCATAACCTTTGAAATCATGGTTCGATGTGAGTTCAGGTCCTCGGACACGTTTTCAGTTGTCATCAGATTAGCACTAGGAACACCTTGCCATCCATTGTTATTGCTTCCTTACGCTCAACCTTTTTTGTTCTGAGCGCTCATGCCGTCAGTAGGATAGGCCTGTTTTCTCTATATTTTTAAGGTCTCTTATTTTATGATTAGTGCGTATGCGCGCACTGACAAGGCGGCAGCAGCGAAGAAGACATGCTGCAGATAAAGGAATGCTCTCCATATTGTACAGGAATATATTTATATCGTTCAGCATGGTTAAAATACTCTGAAAACCGCTTTAACTTTTCGACCATCAAACCAAAGCCGGCGGCGGCGATATCCCGGCATGTATAGTTTTTGTTGTAGCAGTTCTGACAGGAGAATTGTTGACGATTTAGAACTTGTTTCCGACAGTGACGCTAAATTAGCTTTCAAGCTTTAGATGTCTTCAGATTACGACGATTGCGACGATGACATGCTGTGTAGTGCACGTCAGCTAATAGTGATGAAAGCTTGTTTATGTTTGGACGATGCAAACTGTTTGGTCTTTGCAGTGTGTTACAACGTATGTTATGAAATATATACGGCTGTCTCAAACCATTACTATGGCATGTACTGAAAGAAGGGCACCCTTTTTCTTATTAAAATTTGTGCGTTAATTCGAACCGTAAACTAGTGAAGCAATATAATTTGAGGATCAGACTTCATGCAAGAAAGTATGACTGGTTTAGAAATTTTGGCGATTTCGATAAGTTTTTCGGCAATTAATCTTACGGTTAAAGGTTAACAAGCACTTATTTACTAAAGCATACTAAGCCTCTTTACAGCACTACTCCAAGTACTCTCCTCACTACCAAATGCCGCATGTTTCGCCACCATAAAAGCCAAAACCGTGGGAGCTAGGTTACCCACGTATATGGTTGCACTCTATGGCAGACATGGTGGCAGGTTCTCGACTGAGGTTATGCTGGGGTTGACCACGAAAGGATAGTAAACACGTCCTGTCCTCCTGCTGTCTGATGGCGACACGTAACAGCGAGACGACACTTCCTTCACATACTTCTTTTGGGAGAGAAACATCAGTGGCATTCAATGTTTAATTGCAGTTCGAAACTGCCGTAGGCGTCGGTAGAACGAGCTAGAATAAATCTGACGAGCTCCTCATGCGTTCACAAAAATCACAAAGGTCCTGGCGCCTTCTGCCCCGCTGGCAGCATATGCCCTCATCTGACCACGATAAACAATGGATGTTGCGCAACAAATTCTAGCTGCAAATTGTACAAAACAATATGCCTGTTAATTAGAAAAGAAGTTGTGCCAAGGGCTTGCTTTGGGCAGGTTTTGTTCTAGGGGCACTAAGATAATGTTATGCTAGCTTTACTGCTGTTCTAAGACTTTCTTTAAACTACAGCCAGAATTGTGAATAAAAACCAAAATGAGAGAAGCGGCTAACCTATGTTGGAAAAAAATGTCTTTCGAACATTTCTTGATGAGGAGGAAATGCGACACTATTTTTCCTATTCAAATGATAAGTATATTACTACGCTCTTTTCATTGCCTTTCACTCAGAAATCTATTAGAATAGTTGTTCGAATAGAATTCTGGAATCATTCATTTTCTGTTTTTATTCGCATTCTGATTCTGTTCTCATTCATAGCATTTATAATGTCTTTCGGTATAAATTTCTTCTTATTCATTCTGTGTCTAACTCCTCTCCTCTACAATAAGAGAGTGCAAACTGCTCGCCGGCCGTCAGTTTTGTCCTTCAAGGCACTTTGAACTCACCGTTAAGCCTAAACACCTGATATATTGAGCTGTGATAGACACCGCTCAGATGTTTTACTGTGAACTCTAATGAGTAGACTGGGCCACCTTCTGTAAATGTTCACGTACTTTGACAGTTAGTCTTAGCTCATGTCTGCCATGCCAGCTGTCGAATTTTGCGGTCACCCGCCGTAGTAGTAGTTTTTGTGTATTAGGAAATAAAGTGTTTATAAATCTTCACCTTTAAACAAAACACTAGGAAAAAGAGATTATTGTATGCTCTTTTCAGTAATTACACGCTCAAGAGGTGAAAAAATCCGCTGCTATCATACTTTTTTATAATATTTTACATTGCTGGATCCACCATGCGCTCGCATAAATGAAGTCTTCGCGAAGGTTTCGTTAAGCAATCCAACGTCGTAACTTATTTACTTGCCTTTGCAATACAGCGAATGAATAACTACATTAATATTACTGTTCGACGTGAGCTCCCGTAAGTGGAAAATATAATGCACGGTGCTTGTGTTTTTCATAATGTATTTTGTATTATTAATTTCTTGTTAGGTTGTAAGGATGCTAACAGATGTCTTTGAAGGCTACTGATGCCGGTGTCTACCCAGTGGGGCAAGAGTTCCCGGCCATCGGCAGGCGAAACCCCTGTTGCAAACACCTCGGAGTGCTCAACTCAATTCCATTTAGGACCACATTGCAGTGCTCTTAAAATAAAAGAACTTTCACTCTACACATTGAAATGGCTGCGTGAGCTCTTCTGATTAGCGCCAGCTCACGTAGCTCCATGAGGCGAACGCACTTCAGCGCACATGTGTTGTTTTTCCCTTTTACGCAGCAGATTATTCTTCAGAACGGCTCGCATTGTTTCAAAAACAGGTTTCTTTTTAATCCCCTAGGTGAACCCTCTAACAGAGTTAATCACAGTCGGACGAAAAACCCAGATGTGCTCGAAAGAGAAGTGTTGCTCATCAGAAGATTGCTGCGGCTGAAGCTGTTTTTGGGTGAATGCATGCAATTAGCATGTCAAAATATCAGAATAGTGCCCGCGAAACTCGCACTGTGCGCAAGTGTTATGCTGGGCGTAGAAGCTGCGATCAAAAACCGACGTAATATATATGGTGCCTTGACATTTGCGTTTACTCTTTCGTTGTGGACATTCACTCCATTCCAAGTTTGCATGAGACACACGTCATGACCGTCTCGCAGAGCCGCTTCCATGTGAACAGAGGAACAGCGTTGCTCCGCGAAGACTAGTGGTATTAATGACGCGATCCGTGTCTGACGTGTTGAAGGAATACGTGGCGTGTACGAGGGGCCATTGCGGAGGGCTTCGGAATAATTTCGCCGACCGCGTTTTTTTTTTTACTTCCACAGACACCCTAAAGCAGAGGGGCGTCATTTGCAGTTGGTATTCTCGCAATGAAAAACGACGGCATGCTAGCCCAGTTAAAAAACAAAACATGATTACGACAGAAAATTTTTTTTGCGCAGTCTTGTCAACTTTTTGGCATGTCGCATGTGCTGGCTGTGTTGCTGTTAGTCTTGTTTCCAGTCTTGGGGCCTGTTGTCTTTATTTTGGCTCTCATACGTCCTGAAGTTTGCCTTGTTCTCTGTCTTTTTTGCTGTTGTCTGTCTGCTGTCCTTTTCAGCTTGCTTCGCTATATAAAGCAATTTATGAGTAGTAATCAGACTCATCGCTTTCTTGGACCCGTTGTATAGGGGCTCCTTGACAAATTCTATGCAGTCGGTGTACGAGGGCATTTAAGTTCCTGAGTGGGCCTGTGGAGTGGCAAATTTGTACCGTAAAAAATTGTTAATTCAACTCCCGGTAATTCGAAAAAATGGGTAATTCGAACACCCCGCCTAGTCCTGTCAAACATATATATATATATATATAGCATTAATTGAAGCGGCGCTCTCATTAGTTTGGATGAATTGTGCCACACATCGCTTATTTCGGGCAAAACGCGGGTCACGCATCTACACAGAACTTCGGAAGTGGGATGACAGAGGACGGGGGAGTGAGAGACTCGGAAGTCTGGCCACGATAGTATGTGGGCGCACAACAGAAATGTAAAAAAAGTGGTCCTATATCTATGATCAACAGGGAAGAAGCTACGGAGGTGGGCTTTTTGCTCCATGCTGCGTTTAGCCATTTTTTCACTAGTAGTTGTTGTGTACGCATCACGGACCATGCTGTTAGCGTTCTTTGTATTATCGCCGAGACTGTGGTTGTTTTACATTTTTATTTTGCGCGCGTTTTCGCCGGGTGTGATTTTTTACGGTGGTAGGTGTATGTGCGTTTGTGTCTTTGTAGGAGTGTGCGTGTGTGTGCGCGTGTACGTCCATGGAAGTCATTGTGCGTGCGCGCGTGTGTGTGTCTTCGCTTGCGCGCGGCATGTCGGGGGCTATTAATTTCCTGTGTGTCCTGAAGCACAAATGTGCTCTCTTCCGACACGGTGCGCGTACTGCATAATTTGGTGAAAAAGCAAAGGTTAATGCCGCACTCTGAAGCTACTGCTGTAGGTGCCCGCCGAGGTGGCTCAGTGACTGGAGCCTTTGACTACTAAGCTGGAGTACCCAGGGTCTAATCCAGCCGCGGCGACCGCGTAACGGTGGAGACGGAACATAAAAGGCAATCGTATGCCCTGCGATGTCAATACACGTTAAAGACCTCCAGGTGATCGAAATTGTTCCGGTACCGTCCTCTACGCCACCTCCTTCATTTTTCTTTCTCTCCCATACGTTGCAGTTGAGGTGTCCACTGTGAAGTGAAGCAGTTATTGCGCATTTTCTTTTTCAGAAAACCAGTTGCAACTCCTTCTGCACTAATGTTGTTTTGTAACACTGCGCTATAAGGGTCGATAGGCATGTGAAGCGGCTCTCGCTGTTTATATCCTGGGACCACCTCAATTGCAAATGTGCAAATAAACTGAATTTATTTCATTCTATTCGCATTTCTCACGTGACGCAATCAGTTATTAATGGTTTTTCAAGAATTAAAGGGTTTTTGATGTGAGATACTTCTATCTTGTTTTTTCCCACGAGATAATTCGACATTATGTTAATTCGCACATTTTCACCTGCCCTGTGATAGCCATACTAAGGAGGCTTTAAACCATCATTCCGCACAATTTCAATGTGTTGCACTGCAATGAAAATTCTCATTATCCCCTTTCCCAGAGGAAATCGATTTTTGATCACGTCCGCACCAACAATGATGGACTTCCTTAACAAATTTCAGGAAACCGTCTTATGTTGGTGGCTGTTTTCTCTTACATACCTTCAAGCCAAGATTTTTCCCTTGACTCTGTTCCTGCTGATTCGTTGAGGTGAAAAGTAGTCTAAATCTCATTCCTCTTCACGGCTAGCCTAGGGCAAGGCCGTGTTTTTATCATATAGGCAACAGCTGCCTTCGTTCTTCTAATGACCTCACGAAATTTCTTGCGGGGCAATAAGTTGATACAATGCCGCCTAGAAGGCACAACTAATTTGAGACCAGTCTTACGCTTCAAGGACGCAAATAAGCGGTGTTTAAAAAAAGAAGACACCTAGTGCTCTGGTACGTGTTTCTGAGCAAATAATTTTATGCTGAACACTAGTAAAAATTTCTATATGACGAGGTCATAATTCCATACGTTTCCGGAAGATCTAATGTGGTCAGTAGGGAGCATCTGCAGTCGGCATGACCTATAAGGGAAGCGCGTAGGGAACTTATGGACTCGATATGACATCATAGTGCATGGAAGTCGCATGGAAATTACGTGGAATACTTATAGACTTCGTACAGACGAGATATAAATTTCTCTGTATGTTTTCGTATTATATGGACTCCACACAATTCCATACGAGCGGTTTAAATGCAACGTTTCAGTATAGGAATAACCAACACGTGATGGAAAGGTTAGACACGTGGCGCGCATTTTGCCCACTATTATTATTAAGTAGAAAGTGAAGCCCACTACACATTTGTCGTATGCTTCAAACATAAAAAATGAAGGAAACGCGCATGACAGGTGCTTTAGATAGAACAGTAATGTATCTCGCTGATAAGTTTTAGAAAATAGAATTTAATGTAAGGCATTCAATGTGCGGGACGTGCAGGACACGTTAGACACACGATGACCTTTTTGAATTTCGGCGAAGTTAACTGAGTAGAGTTCTTGACGCCGTTGTTCGCATGAGCCGACGTCTCATATGGGAAATAGACAACACATTGCGTTTGCACAGGCCACAAGGAGCACTCATGTAAACATGCGGTACCGCTTTCTGGCCCTGTGTGGTTTTTAGACGTACGGTAAAAGTATGGACAGCTTCTTGGTTCAGTAGTCTCCGGAAGTACCAGCAAATTTTCCACGAAAGTGCTCCTGGCACTGCAGCAGGGGCGGACACATTGTGTATTCGTAACAAGGCATTGTTCAGTCATTGCAGAAGCAGCGTTTTAACGTCCGATTGTGCTAGCTAGAAAATACCTGTCGCTATTGCACTACAGAGCTACGCAGGAGCACCAAGTGGACTGACAATGTTCAAATATCATGGGCATTACTTTAGTCTCAAGAAGAAGAACCGCACTAAAGTTACATTGAAGAAAACAGCTTAAACAGCAAACGCTCAACATACAGAACACTGTTTACGTTGATCATTTTGCGGTAACGGATAAATATATTACCAAATTTAACGACAAAATTAGCAAATTTGCTCTTTTCAAGCGCATTTACAAAGTCAGGAGTATATAGAAAAAGCATTGTACAAGTCAAATACAACGCCCTGTTGATTCTTTCTCGCACTGCTTTAGTGTTCCGCGTGAGGAAAAACACACCAACCAAACATATCAGTTGCATTTGTTCAAGTCTAAAGGAAACAAAAATATTTAAGAAATGTATAACATTGCTGTTAGTAGGCTGCCTGAAATTTTAAGAAATAATGCAAAAGGTTGCGCAATACCGATACTTGGACATTTATATCACGATACGACTGCTTACCAATGAAAGAATGCACGAAATTTTTAATGAACACCATTTACCACGGCACTTCGTTTAAGTTAGAAGGCAGATTTTTACATTGAATAAGGCAGGTATACATTCTGACATATACAGCTGTTGGAGCTAGGTTCGACCGAATCCGCGTCGAACTGGGACAAGCAACTACAAACCGTTCCGGGGGGCGGCTTTGCCACTGGAGACGCAGCAATGATTTCAGATTGCAGTTAATGTTATACAAGACGAAAGTAAGTTGCAAACTGAGATCGGGTTGAAAGGTTGAGGTACACTGGTTACTCGAAATTTTGTTACTTTAAAGGGTGATCCGGAGTTTTACGGATTATGATACATAAGAGAAAGAAACAGTAGTCTGCCTTCCTCAGACCTGGAGTCCTTTGGATTAAGTTACCTTTTTTTGTCTGTTGGATCAGACGAAGTCTCTTCGAGCGTGAGCGAGCCAGAAGATGATCTCACGGCACATGGATAGGCCTGTCGATTCATTTCTGCTGTTTGCCTTTGTGAAATCTATCCGCCGGGGCGGGGTCTATGGTTGCAGTGGACTAGCCCCACAACTCTACGTAGAGTGGTGCAGGGTGGTAGGGTGGTACAGGGCGCCTGCGTACTGTAAACTATCGAAATTAGAGTGTTATCGCTGGGACAACTGCATCCACGACCATAACTCTAATGAGCCATTCGAAGAGTTCCTTTCTTCAAAATTCAGCGCCTTCCACTCAATACAAACTTGCCGGCGCGGCCACGGCCGTTGTTATTAACGAGGAGGCGCCCGTAGTGGCCAGTGACCCGACCGCGGCGGCTGCGTTTTTATGGAGGAAAAACGCTAAGGCGCCCGTGTGCTGTGCGATGTCAGTGCACGTTAAAGATCCCCAGGTGGTCGAAATTATTCCGGAGCCCTCCACTACGGCACCTCTCTCTTCCTTTCTTCTTTCACTCCCTCCTTTACCCTTCCCTTACGGCGCGGTTCAGGTGTCCAACGATATATGAGACAGATACTGCGCCATTTCCTTTCCCCTAAAACCAATTATTATTATTATTGGCCAGTGAGAAGGGTGTGCGCTCTGGCCATGAGGTACACGTGTATATTGTAAAACTGATCAACCATTTAAACTGCACCCACCAAGTTTTCAAAAAAATTACATATTGAAATCAGATTAGTTTTCGGGAAACCGGTTCACATCAGTAGTGTAAGCCTGTTGGAAATTATAAGACTGTGAGACTACTTCTAATCCATTGCCGACTCCTTACACCAATCGTTGTTATAATATACAAGCGTTCTCTCCTTTCTGGCTGCTTCTTTTTTGTTGACAAATTCTGGTGTCTCAGCTACGAGAAATTGCATTGTTTACATGGAACAAGTCAAGCAATGACTCAGAAGAGCAGGAATGCACATATTTATTAAGACAAAGCTAGAAAAAATGGAAAAGATGAAAGTAACTGGTCACATAAGTAGGCCGTCGATCAACGAATTGATTAGGTGACTGGTTCCAACTCCGCCTAATCGCATGTACCCATAAGGGTCCCCTCGCGTTCTATGAATCCAGCAGGAGGATATTTAACGGTAGAGTTTTGCGGGGAATATCATAGTAAAGAGAATATCCTTCCTGAAACACTGTCATTCAGACATTCTAATGCAGAGTGATAACAAAATCAATGAAATAATCTATTTTTATGTGCGCACCGAACTCAAGATTGATTTTTAAATGGAGTAGTTTTGCATGTTACACCGACATGTGCGAAACTATTTTTTCTTACAAAGGTTAAAGTCGATTAGATCGCATGTGGAAAGTAGCGCAATTACAGCAAATTGTAATCGTTTCCTAGAGTAAACAAACAACAGCACTTTTTCTTCATTTATGGCAGTAATCATTGTGCGGTGAGGCATTAGAGTGAGGGAGGGAAGGAATGGCAAGAACAACAACAGATAAAAGCAACGAACCTTTTTAAGATGATGTGTTCCGCTTTGCGAATGCGATACATGAGGGTGCGTTAAAATGACGCGTATTTTGTCAGTACTGAACAAGGTGAGCACGTGTTGAAGGTACTCTCATCAAAATGAGTTTCTTCGGTACAAGTCTTTTCTAGACTCCTAGTTGCCTTCCGGCGCCACCGTGGCGATCTTTTCTTGCACAGGAACATGGTACACTATACAAAAGGCACACTGCTATACCCCATTTGTTCATATAGCGCAGTTATAACAATGAAGACCGATATCAAAACATGCACAGAGACAGCGCTCGAGCTTCCAAGAGCGGTTAGTTCCTCGAACAGCTAAATTCTAAGCGACAGTCCATACAGCGATCTAGAATGTCCTTCATTACAAAGGCACTTCAGTGTAGAAGTAGAGTAAAATACATCTAAAGCAAAATGCGTCCTGACGCTGATTACATATAATGAGTGTTAGAGGAGGAAGGAAACGCCACAAAAAGAAGCGAAAAATTCGCTCCATAAACAAATGAATCCAAGAAATGCCTAATGTCTGCACCAAAGCTGCGGTTATGTTTAATCGAACATGTTGAAACAAGGATGCATGCACTACGACTGAGATTAGAAATTTTTCACGTTAGGGTTATTCTTTGTAGGACAACTAAAAGCTGTCACCTAGACGAAAACAGATGTCTGTGAAAATTCCTCCGCCATGAATTTCGCCGCAGAATCCAGGAAATGCTGGCTGCTCACTGCATATTGTCTAAGACTGATCATGAACACGAAACCAAGCTAACAAACAAAAAACCTTAATGTGCAACTTCTCCGGCGAATTCTACTGGAAAAATCCACATTTCTGCAGTACGCTCATATTAGACCCTGCGTCACAATGGAACGCCTCAGCAAAGGGGCGGAAGCCCATTACGGCCTTGTTGCAGGCTCTTGCGGACTGTCCGTGTTGCAAATGGCACATTCCGAGACACATGGTTATGAAGAAAACTTGAGCCTCGCTCATCTTCATGAAAAGCTTGGGCTCTCCCTCGACTTGCTTAGCAGTGGCCTTGAGGTACGCCGTGTACGCCACCTCAAGAGCAGGCGTCTCTAGAAAGAGATTCACCGCACCCAGGCACGTCACGCGCTTAGAATACTCGGCAGCACAAGCTCTCGAAAGCCATCGGTGCGTAACGCTGCCGTACGCGTCAACTTGAACCCCTGTGCAGTCCAGAGCTCGTACAATCTCTCTTGCGTATTGGTAACCGAGGCCTCCGTAAAGCATTGCCTGGGTCCCGGACCCATAGAACAAAGTTCTCGACAAGGCTGCCATGGAGACGTGCACTGCATTCATCACGTGTGAGTAACTGAATAATGGCTCGGCGTAGCTGCCAGGCGCGCCGAGGAGCTCCGCGCATTCTTGAGGGCCCCGCGCGATGTACTTTCTGATGGCATCTCTTGTCGGCACCCAGTATGCGCTGAGGGAGGTGGCCCTGTCAGGGCAAAAGCGGTAAATTTTGAAGAGTCCGCCGTCGGTCAAGAGCTCATTGCGAGGCCAAACCAGAGTCTGGATGCCTTCAAGCTTTGCAATGGCTATGTTCTGGCTTCGCCACTCCAGCCAATCCGCGTCTCTCATCAGCTGCACTGCTGCTTGCTGCACTGACCTGAGCAAACCTTCGATGGATTCGCGTTCGTCGGGTGTCAGGCGCGAGACAGCAAAGAGTGCGTTGACCAACAATTGGTAGCTGGCTTCCACCACAAAGGAGCAGTATCGAAGTCGCGTCTTTGTGTTAGGGCCAACGCTGTGCGACGGTGACCGAGACGGGTCGGCTATTGGGCCGTACACATCCCTGAAGAGCCAGCATATATGCTGCAGCAACTCGCTGTTGTCATACCTGGCGAAAGCCGCGTTGCTAGCTTCCAGGAGACGCGCTTCTTCGAAGATGATCATGTCTTGGGGAGAAAAGTTCCGGTTAGATTTAATGTGCTGGTTAAGCAATGGTGTCATGTTACTGGCGAAATTGGCGTGGTTAGAGGCATCTGCAAGCGAAAAATGACTTGGAACGTGTGTTCCGGATAGGTCCGTGTTCAAAAACATGCCGAAGATGTTCATTCTAGTCTTGAGATGACGAGAGATGACACTGTCGTTGGCGCGAACGTCCTTCGTTTCGCTCCAGCGTTTGCGGTACTCTTCAGTGCCATTGATTGCCTGTAGTTGTGCTTGCCACTCTGCCATCTGAGGGTTGCGGCTGATGAGCACTCTAAGAACTGGATGGAAAGTGGTCGGAGGCAATACGGCAACCCGGAACCACAGCGGCGCCTGCCAGTTGTATGCGATGTCCAGAAGAACACCAAATGCGCTTGTCTCCGGCTCACGCGGTTCGAGCCATCGTAGTCCGAGCATCTCCATGAAATGCGTCACGCTGTCAATGGTCGATCGGTCTTGAGTCATGCAGCCATTGTACATTGCGGCAGCTTTCCTACCCGCTCCCAAAAGGTTTGCTCCGTCTTCTATTAGCTCCTTAAGTCCGTCAAGCCAGCGCTGGTACATAGACGGAAGCGTCGTCGTAGCTGCGTCCACGGAGAATGGTTCTTTTGCATATTGCTCATGGTGTGGGCAAACGAACGCGCCAAAATCTTCGCACGGGTCCACGCTTTTGTCAAGAACGGACTGGAAGTGCATCCTGTGTGCTCTGCAGTCCTGCGACGCGCACAGACGTCCGCCTTCCCCTCTCCCTTTCTTTGATTGCAGCAGCGCTATGACTATGCACAGAACTATGAGAAAAAGGCAGCAGAGAAATACAGTTGCCTTGGTTTCCATTCGTTGCAAGCTTTGTGCGAGACGGCTGGTTCCTCGTGCCTCATCCTGCAAAAGAAAAAAAACAACTAAATAACGCATACAGAGCGAACCCGCAACTGCTTTTGTGTCAAGAGAACTTCGGATAGGTATTTTTCGGATCATTATCGGGAAAGTAAAAAACCTGAAAATCTGACCGTATTCTGCTCAACAAAACGGTCTTTCGTGTGATGCCAGGGCAGAAAATACCACAGTACCACTTTTCTCACAGACACTGAACCGCTCGATTGCGGTCAGAAAAATGATAAATATGGGTATACCTGTGGCGTATATGCGTGGTTTGCTCCGCTCAACGGCTTTGACTGTGCTATCTTTAGTGCGAAGCAAGGAAGATGTGCAGTTGGAAAGCAATAGTTGCACGTAATGCTGTTATGATTGTTGACTCGAACTGTTCTTTAATAACGGTCGCTGGGGCGCGGGCTGAGGGTATTTGTTTCGGGAATGGGGAGGGTTACTCCTTGATTCTCAGGATGAGACTATTTCCGTACAATCAGAAGAAATTCCCTGACTTGCTCAACACTTTTCTCAACTATAACCTTCCTTACTGTATTTCTACCCAATGATAACAGCAGTCCGTAGCTGCGACCGTTTTCGGTTCAGACCGTTGTCTAGGGTGCGTGCGGGTGTGGGCACTGCCAAGTTTATTTGACAGGTAAACAGCTTTTCTCAAAGATAGCCTTCGTTTTTGCTTAGTGCCTGTCTGCTTCTATTCAGCGTTCTATGATCTGTTGTGCACTTGGCGGATTGTCGAGCGGCTCGCCGTAATAGAAAAACCTTGCTGCACTGCCACAATAGTTTTCCGTTGCACGCCAAGAAAGCCTTGTTTTAAGTATACTTCTGCAAGATCTGAAACAGATATCGTAGCGATTGCACCTAATCACGATACCTTAGCGCCGACACAACTACAATTAAGCTACTGAAACACGGCATATCCGTAACAACGTAAACGGTACAGTACTTGAGTGCCACAGATATTCACATAAGTCATATTCCGGGAGAGAACAAAGGTATATTACTGCAGTCGGTTGGAAGGCGCTAGACCTACTTCTGCAGGGCAGTAATGATTCGTTTCCATGATGCACCCCAGCGTGGCACCACAAGCGTCGCGCCTTGATGCCTATGCTGAACTTCACAGTAGCATATTGCGTATCCGAAAAGATCAGGGTAGAACAGATGTCACGCTTTGAGTTTAGTGCTGCGTAGATCCATAATAATTGTTGAACGTTTAAGCCCTGATGAATTATACTAGCATGCGAAGCCAATTCCGCAAGCATTCCTTAATAGTAAAATTAGTTTTAGGTAATAAGTGGTACCGCAGTGTCACCGTTTTGGACGGAGTAGTGACATCATTGGGTGTCGCCTCTGATATACGAGCTTTAGAATGAGCGTCACGTGTGCTCTCTTTTGACTGTAATTATCTTGAGGTGTGTGCAGTATGCGTGCATGCTCCTGTCATAGTAACCAGTTGACAAAAGCCGTAGTGTGTGCCGCTCTCCGCGTGTCAGCCTTTGTTTTTTCGCGTTTACACATATTGAAATTCAAATGCATCAACTTGGACAAACTAGAGTCCTACTGCACAGTCCGAATGGATTTACTGATTTGATTTTAGATATTGATTATTTGATTGAAAACACGCTTATTCCTATTCTTCTCCTTCTACAAACGTTCTGCTGCAAGGAATTGAGTGGTATGGTGGATTGGGGAAGCAGCGTCGAAAGGGCGTGAATGAGATAGATTGAACCTCGTTATAACGAAGTTGAAGGAACCCACCGATTACTGTGTAATAACCGTAGCTTCGTTATAGCAGATGTTGACCGAGCTTCCAAGGAGAATCGTCACTTCTTCGTTATATCCATTAGTTATTTATCAACCCTTTCGTTATAATGAGGTTAGGCGGTATGGTTCCTTCGACCTTCAATCTTGCCCTTCAAAGCCAGTAGCAAAACAAATTCAGATTTTAACTGCTTTTATATCTCACCACAGTTACATGGAGATTTATTTACTGCTTTTACGGTACACAGGGCCTGTCAAGGTGCACATTATTGCCATTATTATATATAGATTAAAGACCTCCTCACCATGTACGTCGACTGGGCGAGGACGGTTGTGAAACCGCTGGGCAGGTCAGTGAAGTCCGTGAACAAGCTGAATCTCCTCCTTCCTACGGAGGAAAGGGATGCACGGGAGTTTCGGTGCATGCGAGGCACCCGAGGGTACTCATCGGGTTCGATGGGCTCCGGCATCACCTGGCGGAATGCAAATGAATTTGATGACCTTAGCGTGCTAAAACTTTCCAGAGTATAGCAGTTCAAACGAATTACAGTCCTATGCATATACATATGTGTATGCATGTAATTAGTAGCGCCGTGGACTAAAACTTTCCAGAGTATAGCAGTTCAAACGAATTACAGTCCTATGCATATACATATGTGTATGCATGTAATTAGTAGCGCCGTGCTGGTACCTTTTTCGACAGGCTATTTTGAACACAACTGACTACGATCTACGTTTAGCAATGAAAATCGCTCTTAAAATCCGTCAAATTTCAGTCCACGAGAGCTTATACCCGTCGGCGTTTTTTTCATTTTCTGAGATGAATGGCATGCCACTTTTGTCACAGAAAATACATATCCCGGTTGGTTGCACCCTATAAGTAATATTCCGTGCCGATTTCACAAGGTTTCAAAGCATATTACTTAGACCCTATGAATGCGCCTGAGCGGCGTCAAGCAAACAAGTCAGCTGAGATGCATCAGTGATGCCAAGGGTGTTTTGTTTCGCCGCCTGTTTTAATGTACTCGCGAAAAAAAGGTCTCTGTCATAACAACGATATAAAATACTACAAATCCGATTGTTTAAGGCAAGCAGAAAAGAGGTCTGGTGTGAAGCTGCACACGTGAGACCAATTCTCAGCTCAGCTGAGAAGACACCAACCACACGTCAACTCATGTAGTTAATGCATGATTAATGTTTCTTTTATACCGAGAAGGAAGTTCAATAACATTCTTAAGGCCGCATGTGGCAACTTTACCTAACAATACTGCCAGTTTGAAACTGGATACTCGCGTTCTAAAACGTTAATGGCTAGGCTCACCTGTACGCACACTCTAGCGAAAATGTTTGTAGCATGCGCGTGCCCTAAGCAAGGGTTTGAGGTTTTGCTTTACGTAAAATGTGCATATGGTGTGTATACAAGTGTCCTGTATAAATTGGTACATACCAGTGATATATGGTGCGCCGGCAATGTGGGCTGTGCGACCGAAGGGACATCGTCAAGCTGACTAAAGGAGGGCGCGCGTATTATTGAGACTGGCTTGGGAACGTCGGCGATGTCGTCAGACTGTTGTGACGGGGACGCAACTGCCGGTGATGCGGACATGGAGACAGCGGTGACGTTGTAAGGCGCCGGTGAACCCAGAACATCAGCTGGCGAGACGGACTTGGAGACCGCGGAGACGTCCTCATGCTCTTGCGACGCGGACATCACTGGCGAGGAGGAGGACTTGGGCAAAGCGGTGACGTCGTCAGGTGACTGTGACTCAGGAACAGCATTAGGCGAGATGGGTTCGGAAAGCGGTAGGTCGGCAGTGCAAGCGCCTCGGCTATTTTGATGGCGGCCGGTGGCTTCGGCGCTGCTCGAAACGATTTCTCCCCTCCTGGGCTCGTCCTCGGCGACCGCGGAAGCGTCGGACGCCGACACCTCACCGTGCTTGCCAGTGACATGTGAAGTGAGATACTTTGAATGTCCCGTCCGCCGTTTCTTCACATTCTGCAGCGTCGACATTTTCGACTGGTACGCTCAGTTGCAGATTCTTCTTCCACTTCTTCTTCATGCCACGCTAGCACGAGGCATGGCAAACAGATAGAGCGGCCGAAATAGCATTACTGCTACAGTACAAGTCACAATGCAAATACAGTGAAATAATATTGTTATAATATTTGTACAAATCCCGCTAGAGATAAACTAACAAGCGAATGTATGAAAGCAAAAGTTGAGTTGCGAAAAACTATGACAACAAACGTATAATGAACGAGAGGAAGGTCGGCAGGATAAAATGAGATAATGCTTAATGCATGGATTCGTGCTACGCAGAAGACGATAATGAGCGGGCAGTGTGGCGGCACGGGTTGCTCGTGCTTCTCGGATATACCGTCATCATCATCATCATAATCATCAACACCATCATTATCATCATCATATTATATTGTCTCGGACGCATACAGTCGGCAAGAGACAATTTTTCTAGACTCTGAGCCTCCGGATTAGTGCCTTCGTAACAATTGTTGTTTTTACTTTGAGTTCTCGGTCTTCGTTTGCTGCTTGTGCAGGCGCACGCTAACTCTGGTAATTTTAGTTGGTTTCAGCACAAATGAAGAAATTTGTCGACGAGTTGCTGGGCGCCAATATTAGCGAATCCCGCTGTGCGATAAAAGAAATGAGTGGTGAAAAAAAGTGCCTCGAAATTTTATTTGCTTTTTTTTATTTCTAGCCAGCGTTCTTTCTTTACGACCGTCACTGGAGGGGCGCACCACTTTGTGTTCGCCTTGCGGGAAGAATGGCTTTGTGGCTGCTGGCCACTCTCGAATGCGCTGCTTGCGAACCATTCGTATCGCATGCCGACGGTCGAAATTGCTCGGAGCGATGTACGGACGTCACTCGTGGAATAAATATACTCGCTGAATTGAAATGTTCCTATAAAAAAGTCCTACTGCCCTCCAACGGTCTGTGCTTGGTCACGTGACCTCTCTGGTGCTAAATGCACGGGTCATCCTTTCGCGGACGAGTGCTCGGTTTAATGCAAAATTTGGTACTTCCGATATGATGAGATTGGAAAAAACTATGCATTTGCAATAAACAGTTGCGGCATCCGCTGGAAAATGGGAGTTGAAGGGAAAGTCGTGTGCGGCAGAAAAACCTTTTGCAAAAAGTATTTAAACAAGAGTTAAATCTCCATTCATTATTACAGCGCAAGGACGGCACAGAACAAGAAGGGGATACAACAGCGCTGACTGTCAACTAAGTTTTATTCGAGACCAGTAGGGTTTTTTATACCACCTGGTGATCAAAACAGGAAAAAACATACAAGAATAGCTGTAGGCATGCGCAAGGGTACAAGAACGGCGGTTATCCGGCACGTGTTAGATTTCACATTCTAGATATTTCATCTCTTTCTGGGACAATGCCACGGATGGTGCGCTTATGCACTCGTCCTGCAGTCTTATAATCATAGCAGCTTCTATTATTTTTCTTGTTAGTGTGTCTCGGTGTTTCCCTGTGACACTGCATTGCCTGTACATCGGTTCACATTTATCCTCGCTGTCATCTTCTGCGCTGCAGTCCCTGCAATGTTTGGCTACGTGGCCTGAAGTAGCCACACGTGCGACATTGTCACTGTGCTCTTTTAGCCTTTTGTTGAGACAGCGCCCAGTCTGCCCGATATATTTTTTCCCACAGGACATGGGCAGTGAATACACCACACCTTCTTCACAAAGGACAAAATGATCCCCGTGCTTAACTTTACACCTGCGCGTTTCGTTAGTCGTGCAGTGAACTTTTTTGCACAAGCTGGAAAGCTTTTCCGGCGCTGAAAATACTACGTCAACGCCTGCCCTACTTCAAATTTTTCGGAGGTTGTGCGACACCTGATGGAGATAAGGCAAAACAACAACCTTTCTTTTTTCCCTTTGCCTGACCGGTTCGCTAGTGTGGCGAGGTCTCGGGTTTTTTAGCTGCTTTACTGCCACTGACACTAGTACATCGGACGGATAACCAGCCATCGTAAGGCGATCAACTTGTTTCGCAAAGCTTAGTTCCATACTATGCTGGAAACACTTCTTTAAAACATTATTAAAAACACAATGAATAATGGCCCTTTTTACAAGTTTCGAATGGGCTGATGCATATGGCAGGATGGGTTTTTTTGCCCGAGGCTCGTACGACCAACACACATGGGACAGAGTGAAATGAAGGGCGAGATCTAAGAACCTGATAGAATCATTAAGTGGGGTTTCATGTGTTAAAACCAGTGGTTTAAGACACTCTGTGAATACTGAATGAATATTTAAGAACTGCTGCTCAAAACTGAGGTTGTCATTCTGTACTAACACAAGGTAATCGTCAACAAATCTGAAAATGCGGCACACACAGAACCCTTCCAAACGATCTTGCAGTGTTTTGTCACGCAAGGCCAAAAACATATCCCTAAGAACCGGGGCTAGGCACGAACCAATACATATCCCGTCCTTCTGAATGTACATATCCCCATTCCATTCTACAAAAGTCGAACAAAGATAAAACGATAACAATTCTAGGAAGGCATCGGCGGAAATTCCGCACTCGTTTTGGAAGGCTGTAACACCATGCTTTTCGATGTGCTTATTTACAGCTGACAAGATTTCCGCCTGGGGAATTGTGTAATATAAGTCTTTTACGTCGACTGAAAATACCTGCAGCTTTTTATCGTGATCCCATCCTTTTAGGAAGGTGATTACTTCGTCAGAATTTCTTATTCTAAAAGGGTCATCGATCGTTAAAACGTTGAGTTTCTGTTGCAAGTATCTTGGGACGTGCTTCTGCCATGTCCCTGCTTCTGAAACTATTGCACGAAACGGCCAGTTGGGTTTATGGGTCTTTGCAGCGAAAAAAATCTCAAGGCTGCTCTTGTGGCAGTTCTCAATCATACTCGACAACTTGTTTAAATTCAACTTGTTGGTAAGCTTTTTTGCTTGGCTCTTAATTTTCGACATTTTTACATCATTGCGTTTGTCAAACACAGCAAGGACGCTGTCTATTGCTTTTGACATGTACACATCTCGGGTTAAAACAACAAAACCTCCATCCTTGTCTGCAGGAAGAAGAGACAGCGAGTTATCTTTTAACCAATTAACTGTTTTGAACAGGGGAAGCTTCCTGCCTGCCTGTCTGTGCTTTGCTAAAACGTCGACACCTTCAGAGATGCAACGGTCTGCTTCGGTCTTCTCCGCGCGTCGGGAAACTTGTTTTACCATAGCCAAGAGCTCCGCTCTCGATGCTTTTGGCTCGACCGCAAACTTGGGCCCCCGGCCAAGGACTTGCCTGATGTTGTCGGGAAGGGAGATGCCCTCCATGACGTGGATTCGTTGCCCGGTAACTGGAGTCCTCTTAGGAAGAAGTGCACGAAGCGCTGGGAGGGTCTGTTGCCAAAGGAACTCGGTGGTGCGGTCAATGGACCGTGATAAATGGGCCACTGTGCATTCGAATGTTCTGGCCCAGCATGGAACTGTACCAAAACCTTCAAGCGCTCCTTGTGCGCTCGCACTTGCTGAAGCCATTCAGACTTGCTCGCACTTGCTGAAGCCATTCAGACCTGAGAATCTTGCAGAGTCTTCTCTCATGGCTAGCTGAAGGTTGTACGCCGCCAAATAAGGCCGATACATCAGGTGGCAGGATTCTCTTGCGAACGCAAAACCCGAGTGAACGTGCTCGGCAAGCCGCCGCGGCGACTACTGGTATCACTTGAAAGAGATCAGGAACACATGTAAAAGAGCCCTTTGTACTAGAAATAAAGGTCCATAATACAACATTTTGGGCGAGTTGGTTACCTACATTCATTATTACAGCGCAAGGACGGCACAGAACAAGAAGGGGACACAACAGCGCTGACTGTCAACTAAGTTTTATTCGTGACCAGTAGGGTTTTTTATACCACCTGGTGATCAAAACAGGAAAAAACATACAAGAATAGCTGTAGGCATGCGCAAGGGTACAATAACGGCGGTTATCCGGCACGTGTTAGATTTCACATTCTAGATATTTCATCTCTTTCTGGGACAATGCCACGGATGGTGCGCTTATGCACTAGTCCTGCAGTCTTATAATCATAGCAGCTTCTATTATTTCTCTTGTTAGTGTGTCTCGGTGTTTCCCTATGACACTGCATTGCCTGTACATCGGTTCACATTTATCCTCGCTGTCATCTTCTGCGCTGCACTCCCTGCATCTCCCTTCCCGACAACATCAGGCAAGTCTTTGGCCGGGGGCCCAAGTTTGCGGTCGAGCCAAAAGCATCGAGACCGGAGCTCTTGGCTATGGTAAAACAAGTTTCCCGACGCGCGGAGAAGACCGAAGCAGACCGTTGCATCTCTGAAGGTGTCGACGTTTTAGCAAAGTACAGACAGGCAGGCAGGAAGCTTCCCCTGTTCAAAACAGTTAATTGGTTGAAAGATAACTCGCTGTCTCTTCTTCGTGCAGACAAGGATGGAGGTTTTGTTGTTTTAACCAGAGATGTGTACATGTCAAAAGCAATAGACAGCGTCCTTGCTGTGTTTGACAAACGCAATGATGTAAAAATGTCGAAAATTAAGAGCCAAGCAAAAAAGCTAACCAACAAGTTGAATTTAAACATCTAACACGTGCCGGATAACCGCCGTTCTTGTACCCTTGCGCATGCCTACAGCTATTCTTGTATGTTTTTTCTTGTTTTGATCACCAGGTGGTATAAAAAACCCTACTGGTCTCGAATAAAACTTAGTTGACAGTCAGCGCTGTTGTGTCCCCTTCTTGTTCTGTGCCGTCCTTGCGCTGTAATAATGAATGTAGGTAACCAACTCGCCCAAAATGTTGTTTATGTATTAAATCTGCAGTTCTAAAATCGCTTCAAAAACAAAGTACTGATTGTGTACACTATCCAACTATATAGATTTAGCAAACATGGCGAAGTATTTCTCAAGTGCAAAAAAAAAATAAAACGAAGAAACTACTTATAAGCTGGTAGTCGTGCACACATTTGCTAAATTACCGGCATGTTTAAACAATGTAAGTCCACAGTTTGATTACTCCTGAATTTATGGCAATGACATGATAACGATATAAGGTAGTGATGCGTAAAACCTCTGAATGCCTCAAAACCAAACACTGCAATTGAATTGTCCGGCATCTATCCTCTCCAAGCGCGCGCGGTTGTATCGAGCCTTACATTGCCCAAGGCTCAGTGGCCTTGTCTTAGTGCACGGTTTTTCCTCTGCAGCACTCACCAGAGCCATATATCATCATTACTACCATCAGCCTGGCTACGCCCACTGCAGGGCAAAGGCGTCTCTCATATCTCTGCAATTAGCCGTGTCTTGAGTAGGCCGCTGCCATCCTATCCGCGCAAACCGTTTAATCTCAACGGCCCACCTTAGTTTTTTCCGCCCCCTTGCTACGCTTGCCTTCACTTGGAATCGACTCCGTCAAACTTAAGGACCAGCAGTTGTCTTGCCTTCGCAATACATGCCCTGCCTAAACCTATTTCTTCCTCTTGATTTCGACTAGGATATCATTATCCCGCGGAGGATATTAAGAAGTTTGCTGGCATACAGTGGGCGCAGCTGGCAAAGTACAGGGTTAATTGGACAGACATGGAAGAGTCCTTTGCCCCGCAATGGGCGTAATCAGGCTAATTATGATTCAACCCTCTTCCTGTCGCTTAACGTTTCAGTTATAATTATGCTTTCAACAGCTCACTCCGTTGTCTTTACCTTAGTTGAGCCCTTTTCATTGCCCAGCACGTTTTTACCCCATACATGAATAGTCTTTTAAATTCAGCTGTTATAGCTTTTCTATTGAGGGATATTGGCAAAATGCCAATAATGACCTGAGAGAACTTGACAAATACGCTCCACCCTATTATTATTGTTCTAGTTACTTCGCTCTCGTGATCCGGATCTGCGGTCACTACCTGCACTAAGTAGACGTATTCCATTAACACTTCCAGCACTTCGCTAGCAACTGTTAACTGCCGTTTCTTTCCGAGACTTTTGAACATTACTACAGTTTTATGCATATTAATTTTTAGAGTTACCGTTGGGCTCTGCCTGTCTAGCTGATTGGTCATGCTTTGCAGTTAATCTCCTGAGTGACCTAGCAAGCAAATGTCTTCAGCGAGCCGCAGATTACTTAGGTATTCTCCATAAACGCTTTTCCAAAACTCTTCCCAATTCAAGCCTCTGAATACATCCAGTAAATATTCGGTGATCAGCATTAGTATGATTGTGTCTCCCTGAGTTACACCCTTGCTTGCTAGAATTGCTTTGCTGAATTGCTGAGAGAGGGCTATGTGTAGCTAAGCAGCCGTTCTAGATATCTTTCAGTATCTCTACTTAGGGCTATGCTACACCAGGAATACGCAATACCTGCGTGATTGCTACCCGCCGCGGTGACTCAGTGGTTAAGGCGCTCGATTACTGAGCCGGAGTACCTGGATTTGAACCCAACGGAAAATGCGCCCGTGTGCTGTGCGATGTCACTGCACGTTAAACATCCCCAAGGGGTCGAAATTATTGCCGGAGTCCTCGACTACGGCACCTCTTTCTTTTTTCTTCATTCGATTCCTCCTCCATTCCTCCTCTTACGGCGAGGTTCAGGTGTCCGCCCAGATATGAGACGGATACTGCCCCATTTGTTTTCCTCAAAAACAAACATTAAGTTTGCAGGCGCTTCGAAAGGGGTTGACGTCATTCGACGCCTTCGAGTAATGTGCAATCCGCATAATATATGATAACTGCGTCTGCAAACAATGCGATGCACCTTCCTCCTCGCCGCCTCTGTTTTGCGCTAAACATAATAATAATAATAATAATAATAATAATAATAATAATAATAATAATAATAATAATAATAATAATAATAATAATAATAATAATAATAATAATAATAATAATAATAATAATAATAATAATAATCGGTTTTTCGGGCAAAGGAAATGGTGCAGTATCTATCTCATATATCGTTGGAGACCTGAACCGCACCGTAAGGGAAGGAATAAAGGAGGGAGTGAAAGAAGAAAGGAAGAAAGAGATGCCGTAGTGGCGGCCTTAGGAATAATTTCGAGCACCTGGGGATCTTTAACGTGCACTGACATCGCACAGCACACGGGCGCCTTAGCGTTTTTCAGCCATAAAAACGCAGCCGCCACGGTCGGGTTCGAACCCGGAACTCCGGATCAGTAATTCCCGGGTTCGAACCCGGGTTTCGCTTTCGTTTCGTTGTCTTAAGCAAAAAACGCCAGGCTCTAACCTGAATGCTAACAGCATAGCTTCACTGTCCAACCACCTTCACAGCGTGGATTCGAACCCCAGTTTTTTCGCATGTGCACGAAAGCCGCGTTGAAAGCGCGCTATTCAATGAACTGGTTTTCCGCGTTTTTTCAGCGTTTGCGGCCTCGCGCTTTCTGGCAGAACGTTGCAGCTTGCTCATGGCGGGAACGCGACAATGAGTTGCCGCGGCTCGTGCGCCCTTCTAGCTTGGTCCCAAGGCTGCCGGTGTAACAAATCAATTGTTACGTGCAGTATGCTGCGCTTAAGGCAAGGAAAACGCAAATTGCGGGGCTATCACGAGATGGTGCAGATGGTAAGGTCTGACATTAAAGACATCTGCCGTATGATATTGTGTCACCTTCATCCTGATTTCTCCGTTGTGTGACAGTACTCGCCGGTTTGTTGTTGCATCTCGCATCTGGGCTCCCCGGTCCGTCTGCGCTGCTCTAGAGATCAAAAAATGCGACCACGCGTCGAAAATGAGGTGCGCGTTTCCTAATCAAGGAAAACATTAAGTGCTAAAAAGCACCCAGATAGAAATGCATGCCAGCTATCGGGACCAGCGCCACCCACGTAACCCACGCAAGTCATATCACCCTGGGCCGTGCCGTCATAGCAAGCATGCTGTAATCACAGAGGTGTCCCTGTTCGCATATCAAGTGACTTTACTCAATTATTCTGATTGGTCTAACTACGTGATCCCAAGATGGCCGCGTTGAACAACGAAGATGCCGTTATAAGAGGCGAAAAGTTATTGTACAGACGCACTGGATACCAGGACGACGCAAAGCATTAAGAGCTGCTATAGTCAAGCGTACTACAGTCAAACCTGACTGGAATGAAACGGCTTATAAAAAAAAACAATGGATGTAAAAAAAGGAAAAGCCCCTCCCCTTAAGTTCCTTGAGAAGCCCAAGTATTTTATATCTCGTTTTTGCCAAGATATAATTTGCAACTACCGGGTATAACGACCAACCAAGGCGCCCTACTGGCTATTTCACGCTGAATGTGTCAACATTTAACGGTGCAAAGCACTTCGATACCGATTCTGTGCTGAAAAGTGCAGTTCCTCTTGTCTCCAACACCCTCGCTGCACACGGTGCATCGTGAGTGCTTTCTGCCTTTGAAGCGAAAAGCTTACTACGCTAGCTAAATCAGCCGTCGCGTAGGCCAGAAAATGACCTTCAACGACCTTCAGTCCAACCACGTTGACCATGTATGACCATATGTGGTATAGTTATGGTGCCAAACCCTTGACCCATGACCTTTAGTTGACCTTTGAGAGAGAGAGAGAGAAACAACTTTATTGATTTGAGCTCGACGTCTGCTTAGACGCCGTCGATGGGAGTGGTTCCCTCTTCACGGGACCATAGCATCTGACCGTTCACCTCTGGCCTTTGACATTGGTGAATTTTGGGTTGAACTTTGACCTTAAGAACATCCGACAAGGTGATGCGAAGTCACGTGATGACATCCGATGGGGGTGTCGTGAGACCATGTGATGCCATGTCAATGCCACTTGGTCGTTTGGGGGTATATAGAACGGCGGTCGCGAGCGTGTAGCGGAGCTGCCATGGACGAGCCTGCGGGCATAGCAAGCATGCTTGCTTTTCGCTGAATTACAGGGTTAGCCAATTTAAGCCGCTGCCATTTTTTCTTGTTTCATGTCCACTTCAATTGCCGCTGCCGCAACATGGTTGCAGGGTTGAAACCGTTCGTCAGTGCGCATGGTGCGCTTGACAGTGTCATGACCCCGCTGGTTCCACCGGGGCCAAGAGGCCTCAAACCAGAGAGTAGAACAACTTCCGGTTTTAAGGTGGCGGCGATCTTTCCCTGAAGCTAATGCCATAAAAGAAAAGTTCTTGCCAGCGTGCTCGTGAGCTGTGCGGTGAAGCCAATCAAAATCAGCACTCGCGAGAAATCGCCGTGGCTGGCCCTCTTTCACAGCGGTATACATGTTCCTGTTTTTTGGTCATCTCTTTTCGCGGTCTCCTTTTTAAAAGCTTCTAAAATCACACTATTAATAGTGAACGGTGCTTGGAAAATACAGCTCATAAACTTTGGAGAAGTTAAAAATTTAAATTGGCAGCCTCTATCATGCGATATGTTTTGCTGCTTATTGCTTTCTCAGTTCATAATTATAATGCCAGAAAAAGATAGATGCGAGTACCGAAGCCAATTTTTTCCGCTTGAACACGTGTTTCCAGTACTCCCAGAGAGACCGCTGTACAGGTTCGGGTCCCAGACCCCTTCAAAAGAAACGGTCGGCATTACTGCGTATAGAGTTTGTTGATCATTGTTTCTGATAAAAAGAATCTCTTTTCAAATTTGTTTTGGCGGAATGCGTGCGAGCGTCACAGTTTGTCATGGCGTCAAAAAGGATGGTTTACCTAGAGAAGCAAACTGAGCGCACACGACAAATAATATCATAGACAGGCTCGGAAGACATGGTCTAAAAACTGCGACAGCAAAAAACAGTGGCAAAGGAGATTCACAGTCACTTTTATAGAACGACAACTATTAGAGCATGCTGGTATTATCTAGCGACAAGACGTCATGAACGTTTCTGGAAGCCAGAACCCCATTGCTTAAAGAAATTTTGGAGGCGCGCGTTGTTTTCAGCGGGGAACTGACGGATGCAATTTTTCGCATACCATGAGATTGCAGCATAGTAATCAAAATACCCGCAGATACTCTCTCTTTACGCGGAAAGGTTTCTGCTCATCATCGTAATCAACAGCCTTAATACGTCAATTGCAGGACAAAGGTTTCTCCTATACCTCTCCAACAACCACTTCCTTAGTTCTGATGACATTCGTAACTATTCGATGCGAATAAAAGAAAACCTTTAAAGGAAAGATTTCGCTGTGAATTGGAAGATTAGCCTGTTCCCATCAGTACATTCATGACAGGAGCTTACAATATTTCACTTTTGCCTCACAATTAACATGGATGTCCAAAAAAACTATAATTGCTCTCTCTCGAGAAATTGTACGGTTTTATTTTTGAGCCAAATATATCGTCTGGGGAAACAATGGATGGCTGCAAGAATGCTTTAAAATCAAATCAAAGGAACCTTCCTAGATGAAAGTTTGTCAGTGCGCACAGATTTTAATATAATATACAAACATACCCCGACATTCACTTACGTCGCTGAGTTTGTCCTGGCCTCGAAGGCTTCAATAAATCAAATCACACAAAATTACCATTCCATAGTACAGTGGCCATGTTTAATGATTGCGCATAACGCGTTAACAGCCTATGTACGGTATAGCACATAAAATCTCACCGGTATAAGTTTGTCGGTTTAGTCTTCATCAAAAACACTTACGAAGTGCTTGGAAAAAAATGCCGCTTTTGTTCTGACAGCAATCTTGCTTTCGCTGTGGCATCGAAGAGCCCAGTGTATACCAGTTTCTAGGAGCGGCCACCCAAAGTACAGATGTTTGATGCGCTCTGAGGGCAACGGTAGAAGCATTGTACCCTTGCTCCAGCTTACAGCTGAGCATACACATTCGCAAAGCAGTGTGCTTCAAATGGCAAGTCTTCCTTGGTCGCCAATGGTCTACGCTTGACTGAGGTCAACATGAAATATTTTCTATGCTTTCGCTGCTTTCAACGTCTTGGCTCTGTTTTCACCTACTCATAAATTAACCTCATTTCTTGTCTATTATTTGCTGTTGCCATGCCTCTCCTTGTGTCTCGATAGCGTACGCCGCCTTATCGTCCTACTAAAGCGACAAAAGACTGTGGGCGACGGACAAAGATGTCCATCAAAAGAGCACTGAGAGTGGGGTCATGAGTAACTAAGCGTTTAAAACCAATGCTCAAGGAGAACACGATATTTAGTTTTGGCTCTTGAGCAGGTTGTATTTTTTTTACGTGCAATAGCCAATACTGTCTAACGTTGCTTTGTCCCACATTCGTACAGACATTCTGTTACTTCAAGTATTGATTCCTTTGCTGAATAAGCCTGTTTTACAGTAGTAGCGCTAAGTATTATAATCACACCTTCGCCCATGTATCCCCAGAGGCAATAAACCTCGTTGATAAAAAAGCGTTACAAAATTCTATTACTACGGATGCCTGTATTACGATTCACTGTTAATTACAAACTACAAAGGGTTTGTCGTTTGACGGGCACAAGGAAAAAGTGTTCAAGTCAGGCGAATGCCCCTCAGAAAAAATAGAATTCTATTTTGCGCGCACTATGTATTGCGTCATTTTTCCAGAATCTCTCTTGTAGCACGAGGATTGAATTAGAAAACAATTAATCGCTGGCATAAAGTGGTAAGATGAGGTTTAGGTCCCGCTAGATGGCCGTCAAACCGTAGCTGACGGCGATCCCATTGGCGCGCTCCACTGCCCAGAGTTGGGTCTTGGGGAAAATCGCTGTCAGTGGTGAAATGCTCTGAAAATGGAATATTAATCGCGAATACAGGTAGCGGTCTAGTTGAAGCGACATTGAGGGCATGCATTCACGATTCACAACGGCGCAGCAAACAAGCACAGAAAAGAAAATTAATCTCCCTTCTTTCCTTGTTTTCTGCTCTGTTGCGAATCATGAATATATACCAACCCGCCCAACTTTCATCACGCATTATGCATTGCGAACAGTACAAAACTTAGATTATATTTTGTTGCAAAGAAAACCTCTTCTTGTTATGGTGAATTTTGCAGGTCGGAGTAGACTTCGGATGATGTGTCCCTGACGAAAAAGAGCTCAGTTCACCAGGATAGATCTGAACAATATTGTTCAAGCCGCTTGATGAAGGCACAAGAAAGGTCTCCTGCCTCGAGAACGTCAGATAGGCGGATCTCGTTTGGTGCCGGAAGTTTAGTTCACCTCAACAAGTGCAATGTACAAAACCTGGTGAATTAAAACTACTTTGTAGTAATTTAGAAAGACCTGTTAACAATAACACAGGTCCTATTTAAATTTACAGTCAGAACTGTGCTAAAGCTTAGATAGCAATTCACCGACCAGGTGCCGCGACGTCCCAGTACGAAATTTTCTGTTCTTTGCCACGGAGTGATGAGACCCTGTGGATTGAACTAACAGAGGAAAGCATGTACAATTGCTTTTTGGAAGCCAGCGTATATAAACTGAGGAACGATGACGGACGCTGACTAACACCTCCGTTATAGGATGCAAGCGCATTCGTGGCAAAGCGTCGTCGATGCGCAGCTGACCCGACCTGTCACCTGGAGGGATTACTTCGTTGGTGTGCATAATGACGTCGACATTAGAAAGTCATTCCCTGAAGAAAACAATATTACGCGAAGTAGGGGGACTTTCACACTGCCAGGAATTTGATGACAACGATAACGAGGGGATCGATCTAACACCTGCTACTGTGAGCGCATGTGTCGTAATTAGTTATATTACGTTCCTAACGCAGCTCGTTGGCAGGAAGGATATTAGCGAGGATCTTGTGACGGCGCTGGTGTGCTTGGAAAGCGACGTAATAGGGTCTAGTTTGAATAAGGCGCGCATAAAAGACCTGCACTGTCTGACTTTTGCACTTTTGGTTGTAACATGCGAAGTCCGCTTAATGCGATCCTCGGATAGAAAGAACGATATTCGCGCGACTATCAGGTTTGTTATAAGTGGGCTGAACTGTATATTAAAAAATACCAAGAAGGCAGAGCTTTCATAAAATTTGTGCATGCTATAGCAAGGATGAGAAAATTTGGATACCTAACTCTAGGCCAATGTAATCGGGAGAAATCTCGCAACAGGAGTGAGCACCGAACATGCCTAACTATAGGCTCCATGAAACACACTGTGGTCCTTCATTACCGATGCTCATGCGGTATCTTGCACCTGCAATTTCTCGGAATGTTTTTTTTTTTCAAATGCACCCGTCCACCAGTACACCACACCGCAGAGATGCTAAAACAATTCCGCAGCTAATTTCAGCTGAGCCAGGGCTGTTACAACGAATTAGTAGGTACAGTTGCTGGCTCAGCCGCAGAACTTAGGAAGAGTTTAGTTGAGCCTGTTGGCCAATCCCCAATTTTCCCTGGTAAAATACATTTGTAGCACGCACTTATGCTAAGTAGACGAAACACGTTCGTACGAAAACAGCTGCGTGGCCTTCTCGTGCTAACGAGACTAACTCACTTGGGGCGTCATGTAATCTGGTGCTGAAGCGTCCTAGAAATAACCCTAGTGTGAACAAAAAATCTCTAAACCGACGGCGCTCTTCCAGGCTTCTTCTAGAGGCTTATTAGACTGGTCATGCTATTCATAAAAGTGTGCGGATTTCGAAGTTTCCTTGCGCTCACTGGTGTAAATATCGCGTTTCAGGGAAAGTCTTCCAACCGACGGCGTGCTGCGTCTGAACGGTGCGTGTCTGCTTTGCATAGAAAGGGGCCTGTTAGTTCGGAAGTTGTAAGATATTTTTGGCAATTGAATCTTCAACAATTTTGTTTGGAACGAGCTACAGGGCCTTCAAACATTGAAAATATCCAGTATGATATGCTTTATTTTAACGAAGGCAGGATTGCCCGAGTCAAGATTTTCAGGTTGTTTGGTGTTTACCCAGCGTGATGCAAAGTTGTTGTGTGAGGAGAAGCCAATTTTTTAAAAACATCAATGTTCGAGAAATCTGACCCCTTTGCTCAGGATTCATTCTGTTAGCTTAAAAGAAATACCTAACCTAATCTAACAAACACAGGTGGGAATGCATTGAAGCAAAGTTGTAGAACATATGCAGGGAATTTCAAACCACTGCGTATACATAACCACTCATAGAGGGGAAAAAAAGCGGAGTTATTACATCCTAGTCAAAATCAAGAGGAAGGAATGGGCTTGGGCAGGGCATGTGATGCGAAGGCAAGATAACCGCTGGTCTATGAAGGTAACAGAATGAATTACACCAAAAGGCAAGCATAGCAGTGGGCGGCAGAAGGTTAGGTGGACGGATGGGATCAATAAGTTTTTTAGATAAAGGGAAGGCGCAACTGGCAAAGGACAGGGTGAATTGGAGATACATGGGAGAGGTCCTTGCCCCGCAGTGGGTGCAGTCAGGCTGCTGCTGCTGCTGATGATGATGATGATAAACAATCACTAGTTCTGCCATATGCACCGTTCAAACAACGTTGTTCCTCTATGAATGAAAGAGTCTTGTTTCTTAATGAACCAGCAAAACGGCCACTCGCTAACTTCAAATGTCGCTGCTGCATGTTTTGTGATTTACCGTTTGCGGTTATGGCTGTGACAGTTCATTCCACTAGGAGTGCTGCACCCTAATTCGCTGTGGTGTTTTTTTCTGCGCTCTTCTCCCGTCATGCTGTTTTGTCGCTGTGCTATTTTAACGCGGTGCCATTTTGGCAGGCGTGCTGTTTTGTCGCCATGCTGTTTTTCCCTCGCTCTTTTATCGCTCTCCCGTTTTTCCCTGTGCTGTTTCGTCACTGTGATGTTTTTGTGCGGTGTTTTTAAGCATGCTGTTGTGACGTGTGCTCTTCGGGCGTGTCCTCATGCTGGCGGAATACTCGCTTTCTTTTTTTTTTTTGGCTTGGCGGCCGCCAGTTGATCCTTGCCTTGCCTATGATACCAGCGATGCTGCTTTTGTTGGGTGTCATATATTAGTACACCTTTCTTCCTGCGCGAATTAATGGCTATCCTGAATATAATCTTTTAATAGTCAGCACCCTTTACTAGAGGGCTGGCTCAGCACTTGCATCGTCGTATCAGGTGTCACTACTGCGAAGTCAGTTCCAATATTCAAAAGTGACATTGGCTTTGAAATGGAAAAGCCAATAGAAAAATTACATTATATTAGGCGAATGTCACTCAGTGAGAAAATACCCAGTTTGACGTGTGAGAAGCGTTCATTCGTTTTTCATGAATGTCTCTCCGGCCAACAGAAAAAGCTGATGGGAGTTGTAAATCAATCTAATGAAAATTTTATCTTAAATAAGGGTCGCCGTATGTTGAATGCTGTTGGAGACAATTAAATTTTGAACGGGAAAAATATAAATGCCTTAGAGGGAGATTTCTGTGCGTAGCCTCATTTTCCAAAATGCACTTCAAATGCTCAAGGCGAACATTTGTAGGACGGTGTGAAAAGAATCGTCGTCAGTCTCTGCCTGCGCAATGGTATTAAAAAGGCTTGTGGCAATTGTATAGAAACACCTTTCGCGAACACATGGGCGTCCGTCACGCCCTGTTGTACCCATCCCCGTGGTACCCGTCTGTTGCTGAGTCATCGCTCAGGAATGAGAAAAATGCTACCCAAGACGGGAGGAGTCATGGAGAGGAAAACGAAAGGAAAGGCAGAAGAAGGAATATGGTAGTCTGAAGAGGACAAGAACAGCTAGTAGTTGTGCCGCACGCCCATAACGTGTCGCACTGACTAAAGGAGATTGGCGCCGCGTGGATATTAGTGATACTTTTTCGGCCCCCCTCCTGTCCAGAAGGCTCACCTGTAAGTGATTAAGGAGGAAGGCAACCGGAAGAGGTGTGAGAAAAGGCAAGAAAAACAACTTCGTGCACAGTGCTCAAAGGTTAACGTATTCGCCTCCCCTAATATGCTCAAAGGAATAGTTGGGCAGACTGGAAACGGCTTAAACGATCCGCTAAAAGAACATGGTCATATTAAATGCGAAGAGGGTGAATGAATCCTGTGGCCCCATAACAGGCAGTGTTATCGAGCGCCTGGTAGTGCACCTGTCTTTGCATGCTGCCGCATGTTAAGGAGGAACTCTGGTATAAGCTGGTAAGAAAATTGTTTAAAGGGCCTTTGTTATCCTGTCGTCAAGCGGACTGAGCCAGCTCGTCTTTCAGGGTCCTAAATAGTACAGCTACTACTAGAATGACATTCCTGCAGACGCAGACTTAGAGTCTACGTGCAGGGCCACATTGCACTTGTCTTGTCTTCTGGTTCAATTGGCGATTTCTTTCTTAGCTTTAATATCTGCGGTGGAGGGTTGGTGGCAACGGTTTCAAATATATACAAGTAAATGATTGCACATATAGTAAGCATTCTTCAGTATTCATAGCTTGTGTTTTGCAGTGTCCGTTTTCTGTCGTAGTCCATACTAGGTCCTCTTGGAGTACAGTCTCGAAAGTCCAGTCTTTTGGGTGCAGACGGGCCCTGCCTGGAGGGTATGACGCGATAGCGTAATGCGTTTTGGATTCCCTACCCAGGCCAACTTGGTACTCCTTTTTATTTATTTAACCTTACAGGATTTTCCGCTCACGGTCAATGCCTTCGACGCCGCGTGAACGTGATGCTGCTGATGCTACGTACGTTGAAACGGACGCGAGGAGCGCAAACAACGTAGAAGCGCTGCCAGGCGCCTTGCCGAAACGCGCTGGACTCAAGCTGCAGTAGTAGTTAGTCGCCACATCGTTCTCGACAAACCCGATGCAACGAACGCCAGAATAGCTTCTGCGCCAATCGAACGGGCAGCAAACCGCCAGGTTCGTGGCGAACGCGCCTTGGATGTTCGCTGCGTTGTTCGGCGCTCACCGCGTGATTCCTGCGTCCCCACACGGCCCCACTGCGCACTAACGAGACCAGCGGGAGGCGCTGCCGTCGTGCGCTATCTGTTGGGGCTGTGGCGTACACTGCTAGGAGGAGGAAGTGATTTTAGTGGGCGCCGCCTGATGGCGCTACATGCGCGCCGAGCGAAGAGGAAATGTAGCGGAAACATGCTTTTCTACTCGCTTAACTGCGACAACTGTAATTTCCATGCTCATAAGCAATAATATATACCACAGTACATGTCTCTAAAGCACCCTTCTAAGATAACATCGTATTAATTAGACGCACCTTTATTCATTCCAAACCATCGAGCTGACGTTCCGGAGTGATTAGCGTGCTCGTCCGGCACTCCGAAGGCCCTGGTTCGATCCCCCACTCTACGAATTTTTTGGTCCCTTTTCTTTATTACTTCATCAGGCATTTTTCGACCATGGCACGCGCCGCCGACGCCTACGACGGCACCGGCTTTTCTGCGAAACGGGCCACTTAACGCTGTCTCGTTAAATTAGGCTTAGTAGTGATACAGAGAAGGATATGACAGGGGTGCGTGTTAGAATGTGCCCGTAAATTGAAATCTACCATCAGAACGTGTGGTGAAGTGCCGTAGAAGCGCGTTTAAACCCCTATGTTGTTTTTTAAACATAGCGGAGTGTCCAACATGTCCTGTGTTGGACACATGTTGGACACCCTTCGTTGGACTCCCATGTCACTGTCGATTTATTTCGCTGTCGATGATGGGGCGACACTGCCTAATTTTATTATCACACTCAGGGGTTAGCTGCGCGTTCGAGGAAAAGGCTTCAAGCTGATCGACTGCGATCTCTGGACGGAAGCGCTTCTCCGAAACCAACTCTGCCAATATCTTCTTCACTGTCAGCGCGCCCGTTGGAGCTTAAATGCTGGAGGCAAAGTCCTCTACCTTTCAGAAAATAAAGTAAAAAATGTATTAACAATCTTCAATTTCTGTCTATCCCTACAAACGCTTCCTTGCGCTCTTCCATCTTTTTTCGTCCTTGTCGGTACTATACAGGTGCCACGCCCGCGTGAGGTACATTTAACGCACCTGACAAGTGTGCGAATCCTTTGCATACAGATTAGGCGCACTGGCGTCTGTAGGTTGTCATTCAGGTACATAATCTTCATCAGCAGATGGCCATGTGCGCAATGCGACAGCGAGTTTGCAGTGGCACTATCGCATTTTTAGGGTTTCACTACGTCTCTTCTGAAAAACGACCGAGGAGAGTGTTCCTGATAGAAACATATGCATAAAAGACTAAACCGTCCCTCTTTTTAAAGACAGAGTGAGGCCAAACATTTAATCAGACCTTAAAAGTTGGTTGGCCACACTCGACGAGACCAATAGCCTGAAGCACTGCTCGTCCCCTTTCCGCCAGGTTCTTCCATTCCTCGCTGCGCAGGGTGACCTCCCAGCACTCATATGTTGAGTCAGATGTTTTGTCCGAGTTGGAGTTTCTTTGGCATAACCAAGTGATACGAAACATTGTCCACGGTTCCAGCAGGCCGGGTTATTATGTATGTTGCAGTACCATTCGTTCAAAGTGAGGAGATTAGGAAGAGTATTACGGTCTATTATCCTTGATATGTGTTCTTCTCTATTCTTGAAAATCATGTTAGGTACGGGAGAAACTCTTCTGTTCACCCTGCAGTATTGTGTGATGTTCTGGTGGCTTAGTAGATATGTTTGAAGGGTTGTCTAGAGATAATGACAGCTGCGTGCTCAGGACTTGGCAAAGTGTTGCTCGAGCCTCAGAGTCAGCCGCCTCATTTGCGCGCGTGTTCGTGTGTCCAAGGGCCAAGATGACCAATACGTTGTTCGTTTCTGCTTCTCTCAGTATCTTCAAGCAGGGTTCGCTTTTTTGCCCTCAGATGACATTTCGCACTGCTGTTTGAGATGATTCTTTTGAAACTAAGTAGGTGACTCTATGGTGCTATGCATATGTTCGGCGGACGCGTGGGGCTTCGAAGACGAAAACAGTTTTAATGTGAGTTCTGGTGCGAAACGCTTTAAACAATTGTTTTTGCCATTTAAGAGCAACGCTATTGCATAACGTCATAATGAAAATTAAACTAATATAAATCGCCACATTAAACGATTTGAATGCTGATATGCTACAAAACGCGAATATTTTGAATGAATTCTTCACCAAATGCAATGTTTCAGGGATCTTTTATTTGCATCATAATCGCAGGAGAATTTAGAGAATTGTTTTTTAAATTGAAAATATTGGCTTTCACTTTGAGTTTTAGTGCAGATTGCTCGTTGGCTGTACCACCTGACTGTGATTTGTGAAATACGCCAGAGGCCTACTGAAACAGCCTACTGAAAACCGCTCTGAGTAAGATTTGTTGGTACCTTGAAGGCCACTGAGCAGCAGATGCTGTCCGGTAAAGAAAGAGAATATATAGAGATGTTCGGCTACAAGTTGCCCACATCGCCCGGCCACTGGAATTCGTCGAGAGAACTAGAGAATTATGCAGCATATTTGTTTCGCTCTCATCCTTGGTGCCGCCCTGCAGCTGTCGCTGGCGGTGGCTGATGAAGCGAGCGAGGTTCCGGACAGCTTCGAGGTAATGTCCGGGAAAGGCGCTGGTGATAGGAATGCAGCAAGTGTTAAAATTGTGTCCATTACTCTTGACTGCTGTCGGAAGGAACGAAAGTACTTTCACCTATTCACGATGTATCTCGTTTCTTATAAAAAAGAGTTCTGACGTTCCAATAGTTCGTACAGATTGAACACATTATTTAATGGTTCAGCGAAACTTCCTTTATGGTGCCCTGCTCTTCACTGCTAGCTGTCTTCACTGCGACATACTGCAGCATTAATGCCGCAATGTAGAACAGCGCTCCTGGAGACGAAAGCAGCGTAATATATGAAAAGAAAACTAGAAAACCTCGCCTTAACGTTGTCAGCTTGTAGCGTACACGGCTATCAGCCCCTAAGGCAAGTTCCACAGTCCTTTTTGGCATTACGTCATCACGAATTAAGTGGAAAGCTAACTTTTTTGTTCTTACAGATGGTCGTTTCTCTTTCATCGCTGACAATGTACATTCACCAGACAGCCTTTTTGGCTTGCTCACTTAGACAGCTTCGCTGCCGCTGACGGCACTGGGTGATGGGAATTCATTGGTAACGGCGACCTAGCGTGGCTCGTAGAGCGTATGCGCCATTTCTACAGTGTTGGGGAAGCAAAAATTGATAAGCATATTAAAATTGCGAAAAAAGGCTATCGCAAGTGACCATACCTTTGCGTTTTGCGTTCAGTTTGCGCGTGAACAGAAATAATATATGGGGTGACATACCCCAACCATATATATATATATATATAATCCTATACCTTTTTCGTGATCAACAAAGCGCGCCTGGGCTTTCAAGTAGTCGCGATGTCAAATTATTTTTCACCACTGTCGAACGAGCAAGAAAATCGCATATGTTCTCCGCATTTCAACATATTAAACTTTAATTCGCGTCTCCAAACCATGCTATCCGACGTTAGGCTTTGTCGAGGAGTGAGCAAGGTGTAAAATACGTTATCTCAGCAAGTAGTGCTTAGAGTGCGAGAGACCAAAGATAAATTTTGCGCTTGATGTCACGTCGAAAGCGATCTACAGGAGCAGATGCGAACGTCTTGCAAAACAGTAAACAGAGCTTCCGCTTTTGCGTGTTTACTACTTTAGTGACATGTTAGTGGCTTTACCAACGTCAACGAATTGTTTTAATTCCGAATACAAAATAGTGCGTATTAATCGCGCCAGCGCTGATAACTGGCAATGTAAGGAAGCGCATGCCATTATCGAGCATCCAATCTAAAGGGTGGAATAGTGCCACATTTTATACGGTTCCTTCGCACATTGCCTACGTTTTGTGGGGAGATAGAGATCAATTCTACTTAATATATATTTGTTTACTTTTAGGTTCTGTTCTAGGAACACCACGGCAAAACATTAAACGCATGGATCGGCTTCCGTAGCGGAAATTTTCTTCCTAGTCGGCATGTACCAAAATTGAACCTTCACTACCACTCCCAGCGGCGCTCGAGAAAATTATAGCGGGAAGCTGCCTAGTTCGCCATTTGACGCATTAGAGCACTTGGCAACCTCAGCGCCTGCGCGCCTGATGTGTTGTATATTGAATGTGACATGACCACACGACCGTAGGAACTGCATTTGCGCAGTGGTTCAAATGGCGCTCTTTTAGAGTGCTCGTAGTGAGTGCGTGAAAGAAGTAACTTTAGATACCACACTGAAATAAGGAGGCAGAACCAGCGTCACGAAAACTACCGTCGCTACCATGTTCTGCGAAACCTATTCTAGATAGCAAAAAATATGCCCAATACGACGCACCAAAAAATATAGGATAGAATATGTCGCCAATGGTAGCTTTACGATGCTGCACACGCAGGTAGCAAAGGCAGCCGTAAACGTTGCTGCGGCAGAAGCTAAGCGAGCGACACTGGGGTGTATCGTGCGGCGCCAAGCTCGCGGTCAAGCTCTCAGAAGTGTGATTTCACACCAACCGCACCATTGTTTTCGCCCGGCTCTCCTCGCTTTGGACCAAAAAAATATACGATCCTGTCGTAGTGTCCAAAGTAATTTCTTGCAATACATCTTGGAAGAAACTTTTTTCATTTCATGTGACAGTTCTGAAATTGGAGATGCGATTAGCCGCGTATTTAACTCTGAACTCCATACTGACACAAGATAGGGCGTAAAGAGGAGTCGTAGCGCTATTCGTTGGCGATATCAATGAGAGCAGTTATAGCTAAGAGGCAGGGCAGGGTCTAAGCGTCTTCTAGGTCACGTGTCTCCACAGGGTACCAGGAGAAACAGTCAGTGTCCTGGTGGCGACGACCGGACTTGTACACTACAGAGTATGAATATTCTTGGAGGCGCAAAGCCCAGCGACCAAGGCGACCGGTGGGATCTTTTAGTGAAGACAGCCAACAGAGAGCGTGGTGATCAGTGACAACAGTGAATGAGCGGCCGAACAGGTACGGGCGGAATTTAACGACAGCCCAGACAAGGGCGAGACACTCGCGCTCAGTACGAAGAACGCTGACAACGGACCGTGTTGTTAGCGTTCTTTGTATTATCGCCGTGACTGTGGTCGTTTTACTTTTTCTTGCGCGCGTTTTTGCCGGGTGTGATTTTTTACGGGGGTATGTGTGCGCGCCTTTGTGTCTGTGTAGAAATGTGCATGTGTGCGCGCGTGTGCGTGCTTGGAAGTCTTTGTGCGTGCGCGTGTGTGTGTGTCTGTGCGTGCGCGCGGCATGCCGGAGGCTATTAATTTCCTCAGTGTAATGGAGCACAAATGTGCTTTCAGCCGACACAGTGCGCGCACTCCACAATTTAGTGAAACTGAAAAGAATATTGCCGCACTCTGAAGCTACTGCTGTAGCTGCCCGCCGAGGTGGCTCAGTGACCAGAGCCTTTGACTACTAAGATGGAGTACCCTAGGGTCTAATCCAGCCGCAGGGACCGCGTATCGGTGAAGACGAAACATAAAAGGCGATCGTATGCCCTGCGATGTCAGTACACGTTAAAGAATTCCAGGTGATTGAAATTATTCCGGTGCCCTCCTCTACGCCACCTCTTTTATTTTTCATCCTCTCCCATAAGGTGAAGTTGAGGTGTCCACTGTGAAGTGAAGCAGTTACTGCGTCCTTCTTTTTCATAAAACAAGCTGCAACCCCTTCTGCACTAATGTTGTTTTGCTACACTGCGCTATAAGGGTCGATAGGCATGTGAAACGGCACTCGCTGCTTATATCCTGGGACCACCTCAATTGCAAATGTGCAAATAAACTGAATTTATTTCATTCTATTCGCATTCCTCACGTGATGCAATCAGTTAATAAAGGTTTTTCAAGAATTAAAGGGTTCTTGATGTGAGATACTTGCCTCTTGTTTTTTCCCACGAGATAATTCGACATTATGTTAATTCGCACATTTTCACCGGCCCTGTGATAGCCGTACTAAGGAGGCTTTAAACGATCATTGCACACAATTCGAATGTGTTGCACTGCAAACAAAATTCTCAACATCTCCTTTCCGAGAGGAAATGGCTTCTTGATCTGGTGTGCACCAACAATGGTGTGGATCCTTAACAATTTTCAGTAAACCGTCTTATGTTGGTGGCTGTTTTCTCTTATCTATCTTCAAGCCAAGATTTTTCCCTTGACTCTGTTCTTGCTGAATCGTTGGGGTGAAAAGCCATCTTAATGTCATTCCTTTTCACGGCTAGCCTATAGCAAGGCAGTGTTTTGATCATGTCGCCAATAACTGCCTTCGGTATTCTAATGATCTCACGCAATTTCTTGCTGCACAATAACTTGATACAATGCCGGCTAGAAGGCACAACTAATTTGAGGCCAGTCTTATGCTTCAAGGACGCAAATAAGCGGTGTTCAAAAAAAGAAGACGCCTAGTGCTCTGGTACGGTTTTCTGAGAAAATAATTTTATGCTGAACCCTAATAAAAATTTCCATATGACGAGTTCATAATTCCATACGTTTCCAATAGATTTGATGTGGTCAGTAGGGAGCATCTGCAGTCGGCATGGCCTACATGGAAGCACGTGTTGGAACCTATGGACTGCATGATATCATGTACACATTATGGAACTCGTACCGAAATTATTTGCATTATTTATGAACTTCGTACAGACAAGATATGGGTTTGTATATATGTTTCCGTATTATAGGGACTCTATGTTTGCACAATTCCATACGAGCGGTTCATATGCAACGTTTCAGTATAGGAATAAACAACACGAGTTGGATAGGATAGACACGTGGCGCGCATTCCGCTCACTCCCATTAATTATACAGATTATTATGAACGAGAAAGTGAAGCCCACTACACATTTGTCGCATGCTTCAAACAAAAAAAGAAAGGAAACGCGCATGACAGGTGCTTTGCATAGAGCAGTAATGTATCTCGCTGATAAGATTTTAGAAGAGAGAATTTAATGTAAGGCATTCAATGTGCGGGACGCGCAGCACGCGTTAGACATATGGTGACCTTTGTTAATTTCGGCGAAGATAGGTGAGCAAAGACTTCTTGACGCCATTGTTCGCATGAACAGACGCCGCATATGAAAAATAGCTTACACATTGCGCTTGCTCAGGCCGCAAGGAGCACGCATGTAAACATGCGGTACTGCATTCTGGCCCTGTGTGGTTTTTAGACGTGCGGTAAAAGTATGGACAGCTTCTTCGTTGAGTAGTCTCCGGAAGTTTCCACAAAAGAGCTCCTGGCACTGCTGCAGGGGCGGACACATCGTGTATTCGTAAGGCATTATTCAGTCAGTGCTAGAAGCAGCGTTTTAACGTCTGATTGTGCTAGCTAGCAAATGGGTGTCGCTATAGGACAACAGTGCTACGCAGGAGCACCAAGTGGACAGACAATTTTCAAATATCACGGGCTTTACTTTTGTCTTAAGAAGAAGAACCGCACTAAAGTTACTTTGCAGAAAGCAGCTTGAACAGCGAACGCGCAATATACAGAACACTGTTTAAGTTGATCATTTTTCGGTAAAGGATAAATATATTACGAAATTTATCGACAAATTTTGAAAATTCCTGTTTTCAAGCGCATTTAGAAAGTCAGGAGTATAAAGGAAAAGCATTGTACAAGTCAAGTACAATGCCCTCTACATTCTTTCTCGCACTGCGTTGGTGTTCCGAGTGAGGAAAAACACACCAAACAAACATATTGGTTACATTTGTTCAAGACTACACGAAAAAAAAAATATTTAAGAAATGTGTAACTGGGCTGTTAGTAGGTTGCCTAAAGTTTTATTAAAGATTGCGAAAGGTCGTGCAATACCGATACTTGGAGTTTTATATCACGATAAGACTGCTTACCAATGAAAAAATGCACGAAATTTTCTAATGAACACCATTTACCACGGCACTTCGTTTAAGCTAGAAGGCAGATTTTTACATTGAATAAGCTAGGTATAAAAAATGACATATATAGCGGTTGGAGCTAGGTTCGACCGAATCAGCGTCGTATTGTCCGCAGGACGAGATAGGTGGCAGGGTTTTAACGTAGCAAAACTGAGCATACGTGCTAACGCACGTATCCAGCCTGGTCTGCTTATGATCATGCTTTGCTGTCTTGCCGGCATGTCTGAATACGATACTACTTCGATAGTAGTGTTAATTAATGAAGTTCTGGAGATATATATTTTCCCAACACTCCTGCAGCGGGAAAAGATCCAGTAAAGAAAGAGATACAGATGCCATTAGCAGACACTCTCACCCAGTGTTCACACGTGATAATGGCTATACAGACCCTAACCCATAAAGTGGATGCAAAACGACATTGACATATTGTTTGACAGTGGCGAGCGGGAGCGCTTACGGTGTAGTTAAACTCTGATGACAACAAGTATGAAGAACCAGATGGAATATCAAAGACATTTTTCGAACGGTAAGGAGCCCTTGTCAGTAAACAGCCCTACCAAATGTATCAAACTTCAATCGACCACAGTTGCCTCTTGGAAAGTCGGGACTCCAATAATTTACTCCAGTGCATAAAACATTACTTCATTTGCGGCTTACCGTGTGCACACATCTCTCTCATGTGGAGTTTGCAAATTACTAGAGAAAACTACTTTATAGGTATTGCAAATTTACCTCGAGAAAAAAAATTAACTTCTCAGAAACCAACATGTTTTCACAGAAGTTGTGACGTAGTGTACTTGTGTTTCTAGCTGGGACACGAAACTAAAATGCGTTCCAGATGCCGGCGTTGCCACTGGCTACGCGGTATTGATTTCAGATTGTAGTCGAAATCATAATATAAGCAAGTAAGTTGCAGTTTGAGATCGTGGTGAAAGGTTGCAGTAAATTGACTGCTTGAAAATTTTATTAATTGGAAGGCTGATCAGGAGGTTTACGGATTATGATACATAAGGGAAAGAAAGAATGGTCGGCCTTCCTCAGCCCTGGAGTCCTTTCGCTTCATTTACCTTCTTTGCCTATTGAATCTGACAAAGTCTCTTCGAGCGTGATCGAGCCAGAAGATCCTCTCACGGCTCATGGATTGGACTGTCGATTCATTTCTGCTGCTTGCCTTTGTGAATTCCATCCGCCGGGGTGGGGTCTATGGTTGCAGTGGACTAGCTCCACAACTCTACGCAGAGTGGTACAGGGTAGTAAGTTGGTACAGGGCTTCGGTGTACTCTAAACTGTCGAAATTAGAATGTTATCGCTGAGACAACGGCATCCAGGGTCATAACCCTAATGAGCCGTTCGCAGAGTTCCTTTCTTCAAAACTTAGCGCCTTCCACTCGATACAAACTTGCCGATGCGGCCACGGCCGTTGTTATTAACGAGGAGGCGCCCTTAGTGGTCAGTGAGAAGGGTGTGCGCTCTGGCCATGAAGTACACGTGTACATTGTGAAACTGCTCAACCATTTAAACTGCGCTCACCTAGTTTGTACCACAGCTTACATAATGAAATCAGCATAGTTTTTGGGAAACCGGTTCACACCAGTAGTGCAAGTCTGTTGAAAATTATGATACGGTGAGACTACTTCTAATCCATCGTCAACTGCTTACACCAAACATTGTCATAATATACAAGCGCTCTCTCCCTTCTGGCTGCTTCTCATTTGTTGACAAATTCTGGCGTCTCAGAAGAAATTGCATTGTTTACATGGCACAAATAAAGTAACGACTCAGAAGTAAGGAATGCACATATTTAGTAAGACAAAGCTAGAAAAAATTGGAACAGGTGTAAATAACTTGTCACAAAAGTAGGCAATCGATCAACGAATTGATTAGCTGGCTGGTTCCAACTCCGGCTAATCGCAAGAAGCCTTCAGGGACCCCTCCCGTTCTATGAATCCAGCAGGAGGATATTTAACGGTACAGTCTTGCGGGGAATAATATTGTACACACTGTTCTATAGTATTCCCTGAAACACTGTCATTCAGACATTCTAATCCGGAGTGATAACAAAATCAATGAAATAGTCAGTTCTTATGTGCGCATCGAACTCCGGATTGATTTTTAAATGGAGTTGTTCTGGAAGTGACACCAACATGTGCGAAACATCTTTTTTCTTTCACAGCTTAAAATCGATTAGTTCGCATGTGAAAATTAGCGCAACAAGCGTAACTTTTATTCATTTCCTAGAGTAAGCAAACAACAGCACTTTTTATTCATTTATTACACTAAGCATTGTGCTGTGAGGCGTTACAGTGGGGGAGGGAAGTAATGGCAAGAACAACAAATGAAAGCAACGAACCTTTTTCAGATGATGTGTTCTACTTTGCGCCTTCGATACATGAGGGTGCGTTAAAATAACGCGTATAATTTCAGTACTGAATAAGGTGAGCACGTGTTGAAGGTACTCTAAGCAAAATGAGTTTCTTCGAGATAGGTCTGTTCTAGACTCCTACTTGCCTTGCGACGCCACCGTGGCGATCTTTTCTTGCACAGGAACACGGTACACTATACAAAGGGCACACTGCTTCAGCCCATTTGTTCATATAGCTCACTCATAACAATCAAGACAGATATCAAAACATGCACAGAGACAGCATTATAGCTTCCAAGAGCGATTAGTTCTTCGCGCAGCTAAATTCTAAGCGACAGTCCATACAGCGAACTAGAATGTCCTTCAATACAAAGGCACTTCATTGTAGAAGCACAGTAAAATACATCTAAAGCAAAATGCCACCTGACGCTGATTACATATAATGAATATTAGAGGAGGAAACAAACATCACAAAAAGAAACGAAATATGCTCTCCATAAACAAAAGAATCAAAGAAATGCCTGATGTCTGCACCAAAGCTGCTGTTATTTTTAAACGAACATATTGACACAAGAATGCATGCACTACGACTAAGATTAGAAATTATTTTTCACGTTAGGCTTTTTCTTTGCACGAACAAATAAAAGCTGTCACCTAGACGAAAACAGATGTATGTGTAAATTCCTCCGTAGTGAATTTCGCCGAGAAATCCAGGAAATGCTGGCTGCTCACTGCGTGTTGTCTAAGACTGCTCATGAACACGAAACCAAGCAAACAAACAAAAAACCTTAATGTGGAACTTCTCCGGCAAATTTTACTGGAAAAAGCCACATTTCTGCAGTACGCTCATATTGGACCCTGCGTCGCAATGGAACGCCTCAGCAAAGGGGCGGAAGCCCATTATGGCCTTGTTGCAGACTCTTGCGGACTGTACGCGTTGCTGATGGCACATTCCGAGACACATGGTTATGAATAAAACTTGTGCCTCGGTCATCTTCATGAAAAGCTTGGGCTCTTCCTCGGCTTGCTTCCCGGTGGCCTTGAGGTAGGTCGTGTACGCCACCTCAAGAGCAGGCGTCTCGGGAAAAAGATTCACCGCACCCAGACACGTCGCGCGCTTAGAATACTCGGCAGCAGGAGCTCTGGAAAGCCATCGGTGCTTAACGCTGCCGTGCGCGACAACTTGAACCGCTATGCTGTCCAGATCTCGTACAAGCTCTCGTGTGTATTGGTAACCGAGGCCTCCGTAAAGCATTGCCTGAGTCCCGGACCCATAGAACAAAGGTCTCGACAAGGCTGCCATGGAGACGTGCACTGCATTCATCACGTGTGAGTAACTGAATAATGGCTCGGCGTAGCTGCCAGGCGCGCCGAGGAGCTCCGCGCATTCTTGAGGGCCCCGCGCTATGTACTTTCTGATGGCCTCTCTTGTCTGCACCAAGTATGCGCTGATGGAGGTCGCCCTGTCAGGGAAAAAGCGGTAAAAATTGAAGAGTCCGCCGTCGGTCAAGTGCTCATTGCGAGGCCAAATCAGAGTCTCGATGTCTTCAAGCTTTGCAATGGCTACGTTCAGGCTTCGCCACTCCAGCCAATCCGCGTCTCTCATCAGCTGCACTGCTGCTTGCTGCACGGACCTGAGCAAACCATCGATGGATTCGCGTTCGTCGGGTGTCAGGCGCGACACAGCAAAGAGTGCGTTGACCAACAACTGGTTGCTGGTTTCCACCACAAACGAGCAGTATCGAAGTCGCGTCTTTGTGTCAGGGCCAACGCTGTGCGACGGTGCCCGAGATGGGTCGGCTATCGGGCCGTACACATCCCTGAAGAGCCAGCATATAAGCTGTAGCAACTCGCTGTTGTCATACCTGGTGAAAGCCGCGTTGCTAGCTTCCAGGAGACGCGCTTCTTCGAAGATGATCATGTTTTGGCGAGTAAAGTTCCGGATAGATTTAATGTGCTGGTGAAGCAATAGTGTCATGTTGCTGGCGAAATTAGCGTGGTTGGAGGCATCTGCAAGCGAAAAATGACGTGGAACGCGTGTTCCGTATAGGTCCGTGTTCAAAAACATGCGGAAGATGTTCATTCTAGTCTTGAGATGACGAGAGATGACCCTGTCGTTGGCGCGAACGTCCATCGTTTCGCTCCAGCGTTTGCGGTACTCTTGAGTGCCATTGATTGCCTGTAGTTGTGCTTGCCACTCTGCCATCAGAGGGTTGCGACTGATGAGCACTCTGAGAACTGGATGGAAAGTGGTCGAAGGCAATACGGCAACCCGGAACCACAGCGGCGCCTGCCAGTTGTATGCGATGTCCAGAAGAACACCAAATGCGCTTGTCTCCGGCTCACGCGGCTCGAGCCGTCGCAGTCCGAGCATCTCCATGAAATGCGTCACGCTGTCATTGGTCGATCGGTCTTGTGTCATGCAGCCATTGTACATTGCGGCAGCTTTCCTAGCCGCTCCCAAAAGCTTTGCTCCGTCCTCTATGAGCTTCTGAAGTCCGTCAAGCCAGCGCTGGTACATAGACGGAAGCGTCGTCGTAGCTGCGTCCACGGAGAATGGTTCTTTTGAATATTGCTCGTGGTGTGGGCAAACGAACGCGCCAAAATCTTCGCACGGGTCCACGCTTTTGTCAAGAACAGACTGGAAGAGCATCCTGTGTGCTCTGCAGTCCTGCGACGCGCACAGACGTCCGCCTTCCCCTCTCCCTTTCTTTGATTGCAGCAGCGCTATGACTATGCACAGAAATATGAGAAAAAGGCAGCAGAGAAATACAGTTGCCTTGGTTTCCATTCGTTGCAAGCTTTGTGCGAGACGGCTGGTTTCTCGTGCCTCATCCTGAAAAAGAAAAAGAAAACTAAATGACGCATACAGAGCGAACCCGCAACTGCGGTTGTATCAAGAGAACTTTCAGTTCGGATAGGTATTGTTCGGATCATTATCGGGGATGTAGAAAACCTGAAACACTGACCGTATTCTGCTCTACAAAAAGGTCTTTTGTGTGATGCTAAGGCAGAAAATGCCACAGTACCACTTTTCTCACAGACACTGAGCCGCTCGATTGCGGTCAGAAAAATGCTAAATAGGGGTATACCTGAGGCGTATATGCGTGGCATGCTCTGCTCAACGGCTTTGACTGCGCTATCGTTAGTGCGAAGCAAGGAAGATGTGCAGTTGGAAAGCAATAGTTGCACGTAATGCTGTTATGATTGTTGACTCGAACTGTTCTTTATAACGGTCGCTGGGGCGCGGGCTGAGGGTATTTGTTTCGGGATTGGGGAGGGTTACTCCTTGATTCTCAGGATGAGACTATTTTCGAACAATCGGAAGAAATTCCCTGACTTGCTCAACACTTTTCTCAACTATAACCTTCCTTACTGTATTTCTACCCAATGATAACAGCAGTCCGTAGCTGCGACCGTTTTCGGTTCAGACTGCTGTCTAGGGTGCGTGCGGGTGTGGGCACTGCCAAGTTTATTTGACAGGTAAACAGCTTTTCTCATAGATAGGCTTCGTTTTTGTTTAGTGCCTGCCTGCTTCTCTTCAGCGTTCTATGATCTGTTGTGCACATGCCGGATTGTCGAGCGGCTGCGCCGTAATAAATAAAGCTTGCTGCACTGCCACAATAGTTTTCCGTTGCACGCCAAGGAACCCTTCTTTTAAGTATACTTCTGCAAGATGTCAACCGGAGAAAGAAGCGATTGCACCTCATCCCGATACCTTACCGCAGACACTACAATTAAGGTACTGAAAACACGAGATATTCCTAACAACATAAAAGGTACCGTATTTGAGTGCCACAGATATTCACATAAGTCATATTCCGGGAGAGAACAAAGCTATATTGCTGCAGTCGGTTGGAAGGCGCTAGACCTACTTCTGCAGGGCAGTAAGGATTCGTTTCCATGATGCACCCCAGCGTGGCACCACAAGCGTCGCGCTTTGATGCCTATGCTGAACTTCACAGTAGCATATTGCGTACCCGAAAAGATCAGGGTAGAACAGATGTCACGCTTTGAGTTTAGTGCTGCGTAGATCCATAATAATTGTTGAATGTTTAAGCCCTGATGAATTATACTAGCATGCGAAGCCAATTCCGCAAGCATTCCTTAATAGTAAAATAAGTTTTAGGTAATAAGTGGTACCGCAGTGTCACCGTTTTGGACGGAGTAGTGACATCATTGGGTGTCGCCTCTGATATACGAGCTTTAGAATGAGCATCACGTGTGCTCCCTTTTGAGTGTAACTATCTTGAGGCGTGTGCAGTATGCGTGCATGCTCCTGTCATAGTAACCAGTTGACAAAAGCCGTAGTGTGTGCCGCTCTCCGCGTGTCAGCCTTTGTTTTTTCGCGTTTACACATATTGAAATTCAAATGCATCAACTTGGACAAACTAGAGTCCTACTGCACAGTCCGAATTGATTTACTGATTTGATTTTAGATACTGATTATTTGATTGAAAACACGCTTATTGCTATTCTTCTCCTTCTACAAACGTTCTGCTGCAAGGAATTGAGTGGTATGGTGGATTGGGGAAGCAGCGTCGAAAGGGCGTGAATTAGATAGATTGAACCTCGTTATAACGAAGTTGAAGAAGCCCGGCGATTACTGTGTTATAACCGTAGCTTCGTTATAGCAGATGTTGACCGAGCTTCCAAGGAGAATCGTCACTCCTTCGTTATATCCATTATTTATTTATGAACCGTTTAGTTATAATGAGGTTAGGCGGTATGGTTCCTACAGCCTTGAATCTTGTCCTTAAAAGCCAGTCGCAAAAAAATCAGATTTTAACTGCTTTTATATCTCACCATAACTACATGGAGGTTTATTTACTGTATTTACCTTACATTGGGCCTGTCAAGGTCCACATTAATGCCATTAATATATACAGATTAAACGTCTGCTCACCATGTACGTCGACTGGGCGAGGACGGTTGTGAAACCGCTGCGCAGGTCAGTGAAGTCCGTGAACAAGCTGAATCTCCTTCTTCCTACGGAGGAAAGGGATGCACGGGAGTTTCGGTGCATGCGAGGTACCCGAGGGTACTCATCGGGTTCGATGGGGAGAGGCATCACCTGGCGGAATGCAAATGAATTTGATGGCCTTAGCGTGGACTAAAACTTTCCAGAGTATAGCAGTTAAACGAATTACAGTCCTGTGCATATACATTTTTGTATGCATGTAATTAGTAGCGCCGTGCTGGTACCTTTTTAGACAGGCTATTTTGAACACAACTGACTACGATCTGCGTTTAGCAATGAAAAGCGCTTTTAAAATCCGTCGAATTTCAGTCCACGAGAGCTAAAGCCCGTCGGCGTTTCTTTTCATTTTCTGAGATGAATGGCATGCCACTTTTGTCACAGAAAATACATTCCCCAGTTGGATGCGCCCCAGCACTAATATTCCGTGCCTATTTCACAAGCTTTCAAAGCACATTTTTCAGACCCTATGAATGCGCCTGAGCGGCGTCAAGCATACAAGTCAGCTGAGATGCATCTGTGATGCCAGGCGTATTTTGTTTCGCCGCCTGTTTTAATGTACTCGCCGATAAAAGGTCTCTGTGATAACAACGATATAAAATACTACAAATCCGATTGTTTAAGGCAAGCAGAAAAGAGGTCTGGTGTGAAGATGCACACGTGAGACCAATTCTCAGCTCAGCTGAGAAGACATCAACCACACCGTGCTTCAATGTCATGCATCTATGTTGAGGCAAGTTTAATACTAACCTTATGAGTAGCTAAGAGTGTCAATTCATGGAATTAATGCATGATTAATGTTTCATTTATCCTGAGAAGGAAGTTCAATAACTTCCTTAAGGTCGCACATGCAACATTACCTAACAATACTGAGAGTTTGAAACTGGATACTCGCGTTCTAGAACGGAATGGCTAGGCTCACCTGTACGCACACTCTAGCTGAAATGTTCGTAGCATGCGCGTGCTCTAAGCAAGGGTTTGAGGTTTTGCCTGGCGTGAAATGTGGATATGGTGTGTATACAAGTGCCCTGTACGAATTGGTACCTACCAGTGATACATGGTGCGACGGCACTGCGGGCTGTGCGACCGAAGGGACATCGTCAAGCTCATTCAAGGAGGGCGCGCGTATTATTGAGACGGGCTTGGGAATGTCGGCGATGTCGTCAGGCTGTTGCGACGGGGACGCAACTGCCGGTGAGGCGGACATGGAGACAGCGGTGACGTTGTACGGCGCTGGTGAACCCAGAACATCAGCTGGCGAGACGGGCTTGGAGACCGCAGAGACGTTCTCATGCTCTTGAGACGAGGAGATCACTGGCGAAAAGGGGGCCTTGGGCAGAGCGGTGACGTCTTCAGGTGACTGGGACTCAGGAACAGCATTAGGCGAGATGGGTTCGGAAAGCGGTAGGTCGGCAGTGCAAGCGCTGCGGCTCTTTTGATGGCGATCGGTGGCTTCGGCGCTGCTCGAAACGCTTTCTTCCCTCCTGCCCTTGTCCTCGGCCACCGCGGAAGCGCCGGATGCCGGCACCTCACCGTGCTTGCCATTGACATGTGAAGTGAGGCACTTTGAATGTCCCGTCCGGCGTTTCTTAACTTTCTGCAGCGTCGACATCGCCGACTGGTACGCTCAGTTGCAGATTCTTCTACTTCTTCATGCCACACTAGCACGAGGCGTGGCGAACAAATAGAGCGACCGAAATTGCATGACTGCTACAGTACAAGTTACAATGCAAATACAGTGAAATAATTTCGTTATATTAATTTTACATATCCTGCTAGAGATAAACTAACAAGCGAATGAATGAAAGCAAAAGTTGTAGAGGTGCGAGAAACTATGACAACAAACGTATAATGAACAAGAGGAAGGTCGGCAGGATAAAATGAAAGAATGCTTAATGCATGGATTCGTGCTACGCAGAAGACGATAATGAGGGGGCAGCGTCGGGGCATGGGGTGCTCGTGCTTCTCGATATACCGTCACCACCACCATCATCATCATGATCATGATCATCATCATCATCATCATCATCACCATCATTATCATCTACATATTATATTGTCTCGGACGTGTACAGTCGGCAAGAGACGATTTGTCTAGACTCTGAGCCTCCGGATTAGTGCTTTCGTACCAATTGTTGTTTTTACTTTGAGTTCTAGATCTTCGTTTGCTGCGTTTGCAGGCGCACGCAAACTCTGGTAATTTTTGTTGGTTTCAGCACAAATGAAGAAATTTGTCGACGACTTGCTGGGCGGCAATATCAGCGGATCACGCAGCGCGATAAAATAAATGAGTGGTGAAAAAAAGAGCCTTGAGATTTTATTTGCTTTTTTTATTTCTAGCCAGCGTTCTTTCTTTACGACCGTCAGTGGAAGGGCGCATCACTTTGTGTTCGCCTTGCGGGACGAATGGCTTTGCGTCTGCTTGCCACTCTCGAATGCGCTGCTTGCCAACCATTCAATGAACAACTGGGGCATCCGCTGGAAAATGAGAGTTGAAGGGAAAGTCGTGTGCGGCAGAATAACCTTTTGCAAAAAGTATTTAAACAAGAGTTAAATCTCCAGTTCTAAAATCGCGTCAAAAACAAAGTACTGATAGTGTACACTATCCCACTATATAAATTAAACAAACATGGCGAAGTATTTCTCAAGTGCAAAAAAAAAATAAAACGAAGAAACTACTTATAAGCTGATAGTCATGCACACAGTTGCTAAATTATCCGCATGTTTAAACAAAGTATTCCAGAGTTTGATTACTCCTGAATTAATGGCAGTGACATGATTACGATATAGGGTAGTGATGCGTAAAGGCTCTGAATGCCTCAAAACCAAACACTGCAATTGAATTTTCCGGCATCTATCCTCTCCAGGCGCGAGGTAGTATCGAGCCTTACATTGCCCAAGGCTCTGTGGCCTCGTCTTAGTGCACGGTTTTTCCTTTGCAGCAGTCATCATTGCCATATATCATCATTATTACCATCAGCCTGGCTACGCCCACTGCAGGGCAAACGCGTCTCTCATATCTCTGCGATTAGCCCTGTCTTGCGAAGGCCACTGCCATCCTATCCCCGCAAATCTTTTTATCTCAACGGCCCACCTTAGTTTTTGCCGCCCCCTTGCTACGCTTGCATTCACTTGGAATCGACTCCGTCACCCTTAAGGACCAGCAGTTGTCTTGCCTTCGCATTACATGCCCTGCCTAAACCCATTTCTTCCTCTTGATTTTGACTAGGATATCATTATCCCACGGAGGATATTAAGAAGTTTGCTGGCATACAGTGGGCGCAGCTGGCAAAGTACAGGGTTAATTGGACAGACATGGAAGAGTCCTTTGCCCCGCAATAGGCGTAATCAGGCTAATTATGATTCAACCCTCTTCCTGTCGCTTAACGTTTCAGTTATAATTATGCTTTCAACAGCTCACTCCGTTGTCTTTAACTTAGTTGAGCCCTTTTCATTGTCCTGCACGTTTTTACTCCATACATGAATAGTCTTTTAAATTCAGCTGTTATATGCTTTTCTATTGAGGGATATTGGCAAACTGGCAATAATGACCTGAGAGAACTTGAAAAATACACTCCACGCTATTATTATTGTTCTAATTACTTCGCTCTCGTGATCCGAATCTGCGGTCACCACCTGCCCTAAGTAGACATATTCCCTTAACACTTGCAGCACTTCGCTAGCAACTGTAAACTGCCGTTTCTTTCCGAGACTGCCGAGCATTACTATAGTTTTCTGCATATTGATTTTTAGACTCGCCGTTGGGCTCTGCCTGTCTAGCCGATTGGCCATGCTTTGCAGTTAATCTCCTGAGTTACCTAGCAAGCAAATGTCTTCAGCAAGCCGCAGATTACTAGGTATTTTCCATAAACGCTTTTCCAGAACTCTTCCCAATTCAAGCCTCTGAATACCTCCAGTAAATATTCGGTGATCAGCATTAGTATGATTGTGTCTGCCTGAGTTAAACCCTTACTTGCTGGAATTGCTTTGCTGAATTGCTGAGAGAGGGCTATGCGTAGCTAGGCTGCTGTTCTAGATATCTTTCAGTATGTCTACATTGGGCTATGCTACACCAGGAATACGCAATACCTGCATGGCTGCTACCCGCCGCGGTGACTCAGTGGTTAAGGCGCTCGTCTACTGATCCGGAGTAACTGCATTCGAAACCAACCTCGGCGGCCCGTTTCGATAAAGGCGAAACGGAAAATGCGCCCGTGTGTTGTGCGATGTCAGTGCACGTTTAAGATCGCCAAGGGGTCGAAATTATTGCCGGAGTCCTCGACTACGGCACCTCTTTCTTCCTTTCTCCTTTCACTCCCTCCTTCATCCCTTCCCTTACGGCACTGTTCAGGTGTCCAACGATATATGAGACAGATACTGCGCCATTTCCTTTCCCCCAAAACCAATTATTATATATTATTATTATTACTTCCTCCTCGCCGCCTGTGTTTTGCGCTAAATAGAATAATAATAATAATAATAATAATAATAATAATAATAATAATAATAATAATAATAATAATAATAATAATAATAATAATAATAATAATAATAATATAATAATAATAATAATAGTAATAATAATATTCAATCAATCTATCAATCAATCTTTATTTTTTCGGTGCCCAGGAACAACCCAAAGATCTTGGTGCTGGTACACCATTCACACGCACAAAATGTACATTTATTTCACTACAAAGGAAGACACTCAGGGGAGGTAATGCAGCAGTCAAGGCGATAGAAAAAAAAGACACATAAACTAGGCGCGACAGCAAGCATGAAACAAAAAAGCGAGAACAAGGAAACAGCGAGAACAGCGGTAAATTAAAACAGCTAGAACAGGCAACAGACATATAAATAACTAATAAAACAATAAACAAAGAGAATGAACACAAGAACGACCGATAACAGCCAAGTACAGCATATATCAAAATACAAACAAGAATAAAGCCAATACTAATATGAACGAATAAGAGATCTCTGAAATACAAGCTAGAAATACAATCATACACAATAAGAAATGTAATTAGTGAACGCGTTACCGACAATCAGGCGTGAGTACACAGTATTAAAGAAATAATATTAATGAAAACAAGTACACGTGATGTACAATTAAGGAGAAAAAAAAACAATATAATACCGGTGCAAACGCACAAGTGTAGTAAAGACAAAATGCATGAAAGGGGAAATTATGTATGAGAAAAAGAGTGCTCAAAGTGGAACGTCACGGACATTCAATATAAAGGAAGGGAGAGAATTTTCGAATATATCAAGGTGAGGACAAAGAGAATTAAACAACTTTTGCATTCTGTCCAGAGGGGAGAGGGAGAGCAGGAGCGCAGAAACTTGGAATGGTCCGAATTCCCTTATGCTTTGTCGCGTGACCATGAAAAAGTTTATACAGGAAAATTATATCTGCCCTCACGCGGCGGCAGCTAAGAGAAGGAAGCTGCAGTGAGTTACTCCGTCTGGGACGAGAGCTGGAAATTGCAAGAAAACCGATGTTGAAATATGCGTAAAAACTTTAGCTGAACTCTGTCAATTTTTTCACAGTTCGACTGGCAAGTGCCGCTCCAAACAACAGACGCATATTCCAAAAGCGGCAAGCATATGGAGAGGTAGAGCTTTAAGAAAGGAAGTGGGGCTCGAAACTCTCGAAAGTCTGCAGATGAAGCCGAGTGTACGCATAGCCCGTAGAGCAATGCGTTTTGTATGAGAGGAGAAGCTGAGGCTACGGTCGAAAAGTACGCCGAGGTCATTAATTTCATCAACCCTGGGCAGCGGCTTACCATTCACAGAATAAGAGTAGAGAAGACTGTGCGTTTTACGTGTAAATGAGACAACCTTGGTTTTAGATGAATTGAGAGTGAGCCCATTCTTCAAGCACCAATCAGAGAAGGCGGATATGTCCGATTGCAATGACAAGCAATCATGAAGAGTATGTATTGCCTTGAACATTTTTATATCGTCCGCATAAAGGAGAAACGAAGAGTTTTTGACCACGGAGGAAACGTCATTGATAAAAACAGTGAACAGAAGCGGGCCTAATGCCGAGCCCTGAGGAACTCCGCTGGTTGGAGTGTAAACAAATGAGGTCTGTCCATTTACACTGACAAAGCAGGACCGATCAAGAAGATAGTTGCGTAAGAGGGCTACAATTGAAACGTCGATCTCAAGCAGCAGAAGCTTTTGAAGAAGTAATGAGTGAGTGACAACGTCGAAAGCTTTGCTCAAATCACAGTACACAGCGTCTACCTGACTCCTCTGAAGGACTTCAGCTGATGTACACGTCATAAAAGTCACAAGGTTAGTTGTAGTAGAACGACCTTTTATGAAACCATGCTGATTATGTATGATTACATGTTTGAGGTGGAAGGAAAGTACTTTGTGCAAAGCTAATTCAAAAAGCTTAGAGGTTGCACAAAGAAGAGAAATGGGGCGGTAGTTCGAAACATAAGATTTGTTTCCTTATTTGAAGACAAGGAAAACACGCGCCGTTTTCCACACGCGGGGAAAGGCAGAATTTTTCAAACAGTTAATAAATATCGTGGTTAAAACATGGACGAAGGTACTATTGAAGGCTTTTATTATGGCGGCTGGAATGCCATCAGGTCCAGGGGACAATGATGGTTTCAAACACTTAAGACTCTCACTTACTAACTTCTCGTCAAGAAGAACGGAATTAGGTGCGCCAGCTGGAAGGCATACGGAATCGCAACGTGGAGATTTGTACACGGAGGAAAAGTGTTGAGCAAAGCCGTCAGCGACGTTCCGAATTTCATTCTCATGAGAGTCAACTAAGTGAATATGACTATAAGATTTATTCGAGCGTTTGCGAACGTATCTCCAGAATTCATTAGGACGATTAGAGGTACTATTCTCTAAATATTCAAGATAGGACTCATGATCACGCTTGTACAGGCGTTTGCAAAGGGAACGCAAGCGACGAAATTCATCTGCCCATGTATCCAGCCCAGGGCGTTTCGCTTTATGGTGGGCCCGCTCCTTAAGTTTCAGCGCTGTTCTAAGTTCCTTGGAAAACCAGAACGGAAACTTGCTACGAGTAGGAGTGTGCAGAGGTATGTACTGGCGCATACCATTGAGAACTATTTCAGTGAAGCGACTGATTTGTTCGTCAACATCGCTGATTTCGTTTAATACGGACCAATCGAGAGAAGAGAAAAAAACCGAAGAGACCAACATAGTCGCCAAGTGCGTAAGCGAAACGGGGGGAATTCCCCGCACGATTTGAATTAGCAGAAGGTGGGACAGAAACCGAAGCCGTTATTAGAATTGGAGGATGAAATTTGTCACAGCGATTAAGTGAGATGTCAGATGTCGAGACACGAACATTTTCAAAATTAGATAAACAAATGTCAAGAACATTACCACAACAGTTTTCAATTAAATTGTGTTGCTGCAAGGTGTTAAAATCTGTGAAATATAAAAGCCGGTTGCACTTACTAACTACATAGTGATTGTTGTGAGAATATGTAAAAGTATTCCAATTAATACCTGGAGTGTTAAAATCCCCTAAAATGAGTAGTTTGTGCTTGCTATGAGAAGTGATAACGTATTCGATAGAATGTAGTACATCATCGTAGGCAGAAGGAGACAGATTAGGGGAAAGGTAGAAAGCTGCCAATAAAAGTTTTTGATGTCGAGTTAAAGTGAGCTCTAACCAGACAGATTCTTCGATGGTTTATAGGTCGGAACGCCGAACGCACTGCACGGCACTGTCAATAGCAATGAGAACTCCACCTCCCTTTTGTTTAGAAGCTGATTCAGGGCGGTCACTTCGAAAAACAGAATAGTTATTAGGAAAGAAGTCACCTGAGTTAACTTCGCTAGACAGCAAGGTCTCAGTAATTACAACAGCCGAATAACAAGAGGCTAAAACATTGGAAAAAAAATACAGGTCCCTTAGTCCGAAGACCTCGGGCATTTTGGTAATATATATCCAAGTTAGGGTTGACTGCAATCGACCGTCAGCTCGGAAGGATGTAACATACCATCCAGGAGTTTTCCACGAAAAGCCTTGAAGATGCAGCCCGTAGGCCACATCGAAGGGTCAACAAGCTGATCGTAGAATTCTGCGCTGACTGTGAGGTAGAAGGACGAGTAGGAGTCATATTTCGTTTTCAACCGCCGGCAGGAAAGGGGGGTAACGTTCACGGACTTCAGATGGTTCGTTAAATCAGACGACGTTGTCTCGGGGCACAGCTTGGAGACGAAAATAGCCTTCGGGCGCTTCTGAGGTCTGGCGACGTTCAGACTGGATGAGCTCGACGAGCCAGTGATGGCTGGGCTACGGTGCTTCTTCTGCGCCTCAGGCGAATTAACTATAAGTGGGGGAACAGATACAGATGTCGGGCAGGTGGCCAAATCAACGGGTGCCATCCCACTGTGAAGGGCAGCAGAGTAGCTCTTGGATGGCTGGAGCATACGGGAAGGACTGCTCGAGGACAGGGGCTCGACGAAAGGCGGATCACGCTGCGATGAAGCAGGGCGCCTCGCAAGCTCCTCGCGTAGGCTGCGAACATCAGCCCGCAGAGAGGCAACGACCTCGGCCTGGAGAGCGAGCGCCCGCGAGTTGTCACCATGAAGGCGCTCATTCTCCTCCCGCAGCTGGGCGACCTCGTCGCTCAGAAACGAGATTCCCTCAAGTGCGTCGAGGAGGAGAGCCCGAAGCGAGGCAAGCGCTCCGTCAGGTTCGCCCGTCGGGGAGGAAGCGAGGGAAGCGGTCGGGTCGGTCGGGTGGGCCGTGGAAGAAAGGAATGCAGTCGCTGACACGCCACCGTCGCTAGGCTTAGCACCGCCGCAAGACGACAAACACAGATTGCACATGAATGGTCGCGAGCCGGACTTCAAAAGCTGCAGCTCGTCGTCACTCCAAGTGACACACTTCGCGTGTACACGTTTGTTGCAGTCGGTCAGGTTCGAACCCGGGAACTCCGGATGAGTAATTCCCGGGTTCGAACCCGGGTTTCGCTTTCGTTTCGTTGTCTTAAGCAAAAAACGCCACGCTCTACCCTGAATGCTAACAGGATAGCTTCACTGTCCAACCACCTTCACAGCGTGGATTGGAGCCACAATTTTTTTCTTCGCATGTGACCGAAAGCCGCGTTGAAAGCGCGATCTTCAATGAGCTGGTTTTCCGTGTTTTGTTAGCGTTTGCGGCCTCGCGCTTCCTGACCGAACGTTGCAGCTTGCTTGTGGCGGGAACGCGACAATGAGTTGCCGCGGCTCGTGCGTCCTACTAGCTTGGTCCCAAGGCTGCCGGTGTAACAACTCAATTGTTCCAATACAATAAACTCCTATGGGCGTCTATAAAAAAAGCCATGTCCGCCTATGGCCTTTTATGAACGTCTATAAGCACCCACAGAGGTGCTTATTGCCAGCTATTGAAAAATATACGCCACTAAAGCTATAGCTTTGGAACTATACAATTATCTTGAGCTCTCTATAGAAAAATATATCAGCCTGTATAGAGAGCTATAGAGAGAAATAGCAAAGGTCTATAGCTATTTGGGCCAAAATCCTATAGCCGGCCATAGGACATTTTTGCACGGGTTACGGGCAGAATGCTGCGCTTAGGGCAAGAAAAACGCAAACAGCAGGGCGAACACAAGATGGTGAAGATGGTAAGGTCTGACACTAATGAATTCTGTCGTATGAAATTCTGTCAAGGTCTTCATGATATCTCCATTGTGTGACAGTACTCACCGGTTTGTTGTTGCATCTCGCATCTGGGCTCCCCGGTCCGTCTGCGCTGCTCTGGAAATCAAAAATTGCGACGACGCGTCGAAAAAGAGTTGCGCGTTTCCTAATCAAGGAAAACATTAGTGCTAAAAAGCCATGTCCGTCTATGGCCTTTTATGAACGTCTATAAGCACCCACAGAGGTGCTTATTGCCAGCTATTGAAAAATATATGCCACTAAAGCTATAGCTTTGGAACTATACAATTATCTTAAGCTCTCTATAGAAAAATATATCAGCCTGTATTGACAGCTATAGACAGAAATAGCAAAGGTCTATAGCTATTTGGACCAAAATCCTATAGCCGGCCATAGGACATTATTGTATGGGTTACGGGCAGAATGCTGCGCTTAGGGCAAGAAAAACGCAAACAGCAGGGCGAACACAAGATGGTGAAGATGGTAAGGTCTGACACTAATGAATTCTGCCGTATGAAATTCTGTCAAGGTCTTCCTGATATCTCCACTGTGTGACAGTACTCACCGGTTTGTTGTTGTATCTCGCATCTGGGCTCCCCGCTCCGTCTGCGCTGCTCTGGAAATCAAAAAATGCGACGACGCGTCGAAAAAGAGTTGCGCGTTTCCTAATCAAGGAAAACATTAGTGCTAAAAAGCACTCAGATAGAAATGCGTGCCAGCTATCAGGACCAGCGCCACCCACGTATCCCGCGCAAGTCATATCACCCTGGGCCGTGCCGCCATGGCAAGCATACTGCCATCACAGAGGTGTCCCCGTTCGCACATCAAGTGACTCTACTCAATTATTCTGATTGGTCTATCTACGAGCGCCCAAGATGGCCGCGTTGAACAACGAAGATGACGTTATACGAGGAGAAAAGTTATTGCACAGGCGCTCTGGTTACCAGGACGACGCAAAGCATTAAGAGCTGCGATAGGCAAGCATATACTACAGTCGAACATGGCTGCAATGAAACGGTGTATAACAAAATAATGGACATCATAAAAGAAAAACCAATCCCCTTAAGTCTCTTGAGGAGCCCAAGTATTTTATATCTCGTATATGCCAAGACATATTTTCCAACTACCGGATATAACGACCCTCCAAGGCGCCCTACTGGCTATTTCACGCTGAATATGTCAACCTGTAACGGGGCAAAACACTTCGATACCGATTCGATGCTGCAAAGTGCAGCTGCGTCTGTCTCCAACACCCTGGCTGCACACGGTGCATAGTGAGTGCGTTCTGCTTTTGAATCGAAATGATTACCACGCTAGGTAAATCAGCCGTCGCGTAGGCCAGAAAACGATCTTGAAAGACCTTCAGCCCAATCACGTTAACCGTGCATGACCTTATGTGGTACAGTTATGGTGTCGAACCCTTGAACCATGACCTTTAGTTGACCTTTGACATCTGACCGTTCACCTCTGGCCTTTGACATTGGGTGAATTTTGGGTTGAACTTTGACCTTAAGAACATCCGACAAGGTGTTGTGAAGTCACGTGATGACATCCGATGGGGGTGGCGCGAGACCATGTGATGCCATGTCAATGCCACGTGGTCGTTTGGGGGTATATAGAACGGCTGTCGCGAGCGTGTAGCGGAGCTGCCATGGACGAGCCTGCGGGCTTAGCAAGCATGCTTGCTTTTCGCTGAATTCCAGGGTTAGCCAATTTAAGCCGCTGCCATTTTTTCTCGTTTCATGTCCATTTTAACTGCCGTTACCGCAACATGGTTGCAGGGTTGAAACCGTTGGTCAGTGCGCATGGTGCGCTTGACAGTGTCAGGACCCCGCTTGTTCCACCTGGGCCAAGAGGCCTCAAACCAGGGAGTAAAACAACTTCCGATTTTAAGGTGGCGGCGATCTTTCCCTGCAGCTAATGCCATAAAAGAACAGTTCTTGCCAGCATGCTCATGAGCTGTGCGGTGAAGCCAGTCAAAATCTTTACGCGCGGGAAATCACCGTGGCTGGCCCTCCTTCACAGCGGCACATTTGTTCCTCTTTTTTTTTTTTTTGGTCATCTCCGTTCGTGGTCTCCTTTTCAATGACTACAAAAACCAAACTATTAAGAGTGAACGGTGTTTGGAAAATAGGGCTCTTGAACTTTCGAGAAATTATTAAATTAAGTTGGCAGCCTCTGTCATGCGAGATATTTTGCAGCGTAATGGGTTCTCACTTCGGAATGGGTTCTCAGGCTCGGAACACATGGTCTAAAAACTGTGACAGCAAACAACAGCGATACGGGATATTCACAGCCACTTTTATAGAACGACAACTATTTACAGCATGCTTGTAATACCTCGCGACAAGACGTCATGAACTTTTCTGGAAGCCAGAACCGCCTGGCGCTAAAAAAAATTTGGAGGAGCGCATTGTTTTCAACAGGCAAATTATGGACGCAATTTTTTCTCATATCGTGAGATTGCACCATAAGAAGCAATATACCCGCAGATACCCTCTCGACACGCCTATAGATTTCTGCTCATCATCGTAATCACCAGCCTTACTACGTCGATTGCAGGACAAAGGCCTCTCCCATTCCTCTTCAACAACCACTTCCTTGGTTCTTATGGCAGTCGTGGTTATTCGATGTGAATGAAAGAAAACCTTTAAAAGAAAGATTTTGCTGTGAATTGGAAGATTAGCCTTTTCCTATCAGTACGTTCATGACAGTAGCTTACAAATATTCCACATTTCCTCACAATTAGCATTGATGTCCAAAAAAGCTGGACTTGCTGTATAATGACCATAATGCTGTCTTGGAAATTTGTTCGGTTTTATTTTTGGACCTAATATGTCGTCTGGGCATCCGATGGCTGGCTGCGAGAATGCTTAAAAATCAAATCAAAGCAACCTTCCTTGATAAAAGTGTCAGTCAGTGTGCACTGATTGTAATATAATAAACACAAATATCCCGACATCGGCTTACGTCGCTGAGATTGTCCTGGCCTCGAATGGTTCAGTATATCAAATCAAACAAAATTACCACTTCATAACAATTTCGCCATGTTGAGATGATTGCGCATACCGCGATAATACATACGGTATAGCCCACAAAAACTCACCGGTATAAGTTTGCCGGTGTCGTCTTCATCAACAACACTTACGAAGTGCTTGGAAAAAAAAATCGCTTTTGTTCTGACAGCAATTTTTTTTCTTTTTCTGTGGCACCTCCGGTGGGTGGTCGAAGAGCCCAGCGTCTACCTAGTTTCTAAGAGCGGACACTGAAAAGACAGGTGTTCGATTAGCTCTGATGGCAACGGAAGAACATTGTACCCTTGCTCCAGCTTGCAGGCGATCATACGCAAGACTTCCTTGGTTCCATTGGTCTGCGTTCCACTGAGGTCAACATGAGATATTTTCTATGCTTCCGCTGGTTTCGATTCAAAGTGAAAGCCAACATTTTCAATTTAAAAAAACAATTCTCTAATTTATCCTGTGATTAGGGTGCAAATAAAAGATCACTGAAAAATTGCATTTGGGGAATAATTCATTCAAAATATTCGCGTTCTTGTAGCAAATCAGCATTCAAATGTTTTAATGTGGCAATTTATATACGTTTAATTACATTTTCTTTATTGACTTTATGTAGTAGCTTTGCTCTTAAAAGGCAAAAACAATTGTTTAAAGAGTTTCGCACCAGAACTCACTCTAAAACTGTTTTCGTCCTCGAAGCCCCACGCTTCTGCCGAACATCTGCATAACACCATAGCGTAAGCTATTTAGTTTCAAAAGAGTCATCTCAAACAGCAGTGCGGAATGTCATCTGAGGGCGAGTAAGCGAACCCTGCTTGAAGATACTGAGAGAAGCAGAAGCGAACAACGTATTGGTCACCTGGGCCCTTGGACACACGAACACGCGCGCAAATAAGGCGGCTGACTCTGAGGCTCGAGCCACACTTTGCCAAGCCCTGAGCACGCAGCGGTCATAATCTCTAGACAACCCGTCAAACCCATCTAAGAAGCTACAAGAACATCACACAATACTGCACGGTGAACAGAAGAGTTTTTCCCGTACCTCACATGATTTTCGAGAATAGAGAATAACACATATCAAGGATAATAGAATGCAATACTCTTCCTAATCTCCTCACTTTGAACGAATGGTACTGCAACATACATAATAACCCGGCCTGCTGGAACCGTGGACAATGTTTCGTATCACTTGGCTATGCCAAAGGAACTCCAACTCGGACAAAACATCTGACTCAACATATGAGTGCTGGGAGGTCACCCTGCGCAGCGAGGACCAGGAGAACCTGGCGGAAAGGGGACGAGCAGTGCTTCAGGCTATTGGTCTCGTCGACTGCGGCCAACCAACTTTTAAGGTCTGATTAAATGTTTGGCCTCACACTGTCTTTAAAATAGGGACGGTTTAGTCTTTTATGCATATGTTTTTATCAGGAACACTCTCCTCGGTCGTTTTTCAGAAGAGACGTAGTGAAACCCTAAAAATGCGATAGTGCCACTGCAAACTCGCTGCCGCATTGCGCACATGGCCATCTGCTGATGAAGATTATGTACCTGAATGACAACCTACAGACGCCAGTGCGCCTAATCTGTATGCACAGGATTCGCACACTTGTCAGGTGCGTTAAATGTACCTCACGCGGGCGTGGCACCTGTATAGTACCGAGAAGGACGAGAAAATATGGAAGAGCGCAAGGAAGCGTTTGTAGGGCTAGACAGAAATTGAAGATTGTTAATATATTTTTTACTTTGTTTCCTGAAAGGTAGAGGACTTTGCCTCCAGCATTTAAGCTCCAACGGGCGCGCTGACAGTGAAGAAGATATTGGCAGAGTTGGTTTCGGAGAAGCGCTTCCATCCAGAGATCGCAGGCGATCAGCTTGAAGCCTTTTCCTCTAACACGCAGCTAACCCTTGAGTGTGATAAAAAAATTATGCAGTGTCGCCCCTTAATCGACAGCATAATAAATCGACAGCGACATGGGATCCCAACGAAGTTTAAAACACAACATTGGAGTTTAAACGCGCTTCTGCGGCACTTCACCACACGTTCTAAAGGTAGACCATTTCAATTTACGGGCACATTCTAAAACGCACCTCTGTCATATCATTCTCGGTATCACCACTAAGCCTATTTTAACGCGATAGCGTTAAGTGGCCCGTTTCGCTGAGAAGCCGGTGCCGTCGTCGGCGTCGGCGGCGTTGGCCATGGGCGAAAAATCCCTGATGCATTAATAAAGAAAACTGACTAAAAAATTCCTCGAGTGGGGGATCGAACCAGGGCCTTCGGAGTGCGAGACGAGCACGCTAATCACTCCGGGACGCCAGCTCGATGGTTTGGAATGTATTTAGGCGCGTGTAATGAATACGGTGTTGTCTTAGAAAGGTGCTTTAGAGACATGTACCGTGGTATATATTAGTACTAATGAGCATGGAAATTACAGTAGTCGCAGTTAAGCGAGTAGAAAAGCATGTTTTCGCTACTTTTCCTCTTCGCTTGGCGCGCACGTAGCGCCATTAGGCGGCGCCGACTAAAACCACTCTCTCCTCCTCCTCGGGATGTACGCCACTGCCCCAACAGATTGCGCGTGACGGCAGCGCCTCCTAAAGCCCGCGCCTCTCGCTGGTCTCATTCGGGCGCAGTGGGGCCATGCGGGGACGCAGAAATCACGCGGGGAGCGGCGAACAACGCAGCGCGTATCCAAAGCGTGTTCAGCACGAAGCTTGCGTCTTGCTGCCCGTTCGTTCGGCGCGGAAGCTATGCTGGCGTTCGTGGCAAAGAGTTTGTCGAGAACGATGTGCGGACGAACTACGACTGCAACTGGAGTCCCGCGTGTTTCGGCATGGCGCCTGGCAGCACTTTCACGTCGTTTGCCACTCCTCGCGTCCGTTTCAACAAACGTAGCATCAGCAGCATCACATTCATGCGGCGTCAAAGGTATTGGCCGTGAGAGGAAAATCCTGGAAGGTTTAATAAATAAAAAAGAGTACCAAGTTGGTCATCATGTTTAACTGCGCAAAGAAACGAGGACAGAGAACAAGCGCAGTTAAACATGATTCCATGTTAATTTATGAAAGCACAGTTTCTTTGCGCAGTTAAACATGATTCCCTACCAACTCACTCAGTTTTCCGTTCTTATTAACCAAATTGGTCTAGGCAGGGAATCCATAACCCATTACGCTATCGCGTCATACCCTCCAGGCAGAGGTTGAGTGTCCCCTCCAAATTTTCATGAAGCGCATGACGGCGCGCTGAAGAAAATTATAATGCCTTTTTGACAATATTGGTTGCTTGGTTAGAAATTCCCCAAGTAAAGCATCGCGCATGTTGCTATTACCAAAACTCAGGCATCAAGTGAAGCCAGCCGGGCACAAGTTCCGGAATAAGGGGGCGCTGCAATTCATAGTCATCAGTATGCTAAAACAAGAGAGTTGAAAGTAAAGCTCGTGTACCGAGCCCGTCTGCACCCAAAAGACTGGACTTTCGAGGCTGTACTCCTAGAGCACCTAGTATGGACTACGACAGAAAACTGACACTGCAAAACACAAGCTATGAATACTAAAGAATGCTTACTATATGTGCAATCATTTTCCTGTATATATTTGAAACCGTTGCCACCATCCCTTCACCACAGATATTAAACCTAAGAAAGAAATCTGCAATTGAACCAGAAGACAAGTGCAATGTGGCCCTGCACGTAGACTAAGTCTGCGTCTGCAGGAATGTCATTCCAGCAGTAGGTGTAGTAGTTAGGACCCTGGAAGACGAGCTGGCTCAGTCCGCTTGACGACGGGATACCAAAGGCCATTCAATCAGCTCCCTTACCAGCTGATACCAGAGTTCCTTCTTAACATGCGGCACCAGGCAGAGACAGCTGCACTTTCAAGCGCTCGATAACACTGGCTGTTATGGGGACACAGGATTCATTCACCCTCTTCGCATTTAGTATGACCATGTTCTTTTAGTGGCTCGTTTAGGCAGTTTTCTGCCTGCCCATCTATTCCTTTGTTCATGTTAGGGGAGGTGAATACGTGAACCTTTGAGTACAGTGCAAGGAGTTGTTTTTCTTGCCTCTTCTCTGACCTCTTGCGATTGCCTTACTCCTTAATGACTTGCAGGCGAGCCTTCTGAACCGAAGAGGGGCTGAGAAAGTATCACTAATATCCACGCGGCGCCAATCTTCTTTAGTCAGTGCCACACGTTATGGGCGTGCGGCACAACTACTAGCTGTTCTTGTCCTCTCCATACTACCATATTACTTCTGTCTTTCCTTTCGTTTTCCTCTCCATGACTCCTCCCTCGTGGGTAGCATTTTTCTCATTCTAGAGCAATGACTCAGCAACAGACGGGTACCACGGGGATGGGTACAACAGGGCGTGACGGAGGCCCATGCGTTCGGGAAAGTGTTTCTATTCAATTGCCACAAGCCTTTTTAGTAGCATTGCGCAGGCAAAGACTGAAAATGCTTCTTTTCGCGCCGTCCTACAAATGTTCACCTTGAGCATTTGAAGTGCATTTCGAAAGTCGGCCTATGCACAGAAATCTCCCTCTAAGATATTTATATTTTGCCCCTTCAAAATTTAATTGTCTTCAACAACATTCAACATACCGCGACCCTTATTCAAGATAAAATTTTAATTAATTTTTTTTACTACTCCCATCGGCTTTTTCTGTTGGCCGGAGAGACATTCATGAAAAACGAATGAACGCTTTTCACACGTCCAACTAGGTTTTTTTCTCACTGAGTGACATTGGCTTAAATAATGTTATTTTTCTACGGTCTTTTTCATTTCAAAGCCAATATAACTTTTGAATAATGGAACTGACTTCACAGTAGTGACACCTGATATGACAATGCCCGTTTTGGGCCAATATTCTAGTAAAGAATGGTGACTATTAAACGATTATATTCAGGACAGCCCCTGAATCGCGCAGGAAGAAAGGTGTACTAATATATGACACCCAAAAAAAGCAGCATCGCTGGTATCATAGGCAAGGCAAGGATCAATTGCCGGCCACCAAAAAAAAAGAAAGCGAGTATTCCGCCAGCTTGAGGACACGACAGAAGAGCACACGTCACAACAGCATGCTTAAAAACAACGCACAAAAATATCACAGTGACGAAACAGCAGAGGGAAAAACTTCACAGCGACAAAACAGAGAGGGAAAAGCAGCATTGCGACAAAACCACACAGGGAAAAACAGCACGCCTGACAAAAAGGCACCGCGACAAAATAGCACAGTGACAAAACAGCATGACGTGAGAAGAGCGCTGAAAAAAAAACAACACAGCGAAGTACGGTGCAGCGCTGCTGGAGGAATGAACTGCCACAGCCATAACCGCAAAAGGTAAGTCACAAAACATGCAGCAGCGGCATTTGAATTCAGCGAGTGCGCGTTTCGCTGGTTCATTAAGAAACAAGACTGGTATATTAATAGAGGAACAATGTTGCTTGAACTCGGCATATGGCAGAACTAGTGATTGTGTGTCACCATCATCATCAGCAGCCTGACTGCACCCACTGCGTGGCAAAGGCTTTTGTCATGTCTCTGCAATCAACCCTGTCTTTTGCCAGCTGCGCCTACTTTATATCTACGGACTTCTTATTCCCATCCGTCCACCTAACCTTCTGCCGCACACTGCTACGCTTGCTTTTCGTTGGAATTCATTCTGTTACCTTTCAAACAAGCGGTTGTCTTGCCTTCGCATCACATGCCCTGCCCAAGCCCATTTCTTCCTCTTGATTTTGACTATGATGTAATAACTCCGCGTTTTTTCCCTCTATGAATGGTTATGTATAAGTAGTGGTTTGAAATTCCCTGAATTTGTTCTACAACTTGGCTTCAGTGCATTCCTACCTGTGTTTGTTAGGTTAGGTTAGGTATTTCTTTAAAGGTAACAGAATGAATCCTGAGCAAAAGGGTCAGTTTTCTCGAACATTGATGTTTTTATGTTTTGAAAAATTGGCTTCTCCTCAGACAACAACTGTGCATCATGCTGGGTAAACACCAAACAACCTGAAAATCTCGACTCGGGCAATCCTGCCTTCGTTAAAATAAAGCATATCTTACTGGATATTTTTAATGTTTGAAGGCCCTGTAGCTCGATCCAAACATAATTGCTTAAGATTCAATAGCCAAAGATATCTTACGACTTGCGAACTAACAGGCCCCTTTCTAGGCAAAGCTGAGACGCACCGGTCAGACGCAGCACGCCGTCGGTTGGAAGACTTTCCCTGAAAAGCGATATTTACACCAGTGAGCGCAAGGAAACTTCGAAATCCGCACACTTTTGTGAATAGCATTACCAGTCTAATAAGCCTGGAGAAGAAGCCTGGAAGAGCGCTGTCGGTTTAAAGATTTTTTGTTTACACCAGAGTTATTTCTAGGACGCTTCAGCACCAGATTGCATGACGCCCCAAGTGGGTTAATCTGGTTAGAACGAGAAGGCCACGCAGCTGTTTTCGCACCAACGAGTTTCGTCTACTTAGCATCAGCGCGTGCTATAAATGCACTTAAGCAGGGAAAATTGGTGATTGGTCAACATGCTCAACAAAACTCTCCTTAAGTTCTGCGGCTGAGCCAGCAACTCTACCCACAAATTAATTCGGTTTAACCTCCCTGGCTCGGCTGAAATTCGCTGCGGAATTTTTTTAGCAACTCTGCGGTGTGGTGTACTGGTGGACGGGTTAATTTGAAAAAAAAAACATGCGGAGAAATTGCAAGTCCAAGATACCGTATGAGCATCGGTAATGAAGGACCACAGTGTGTTTCATGTAGCCTATAGCTAGGCATATTCAGTGCTCACTCCTGTTGCGAGACTTCTCGCAATTACATTGGCCTAGAGTTAGGTATCCAAACATTCTCATCCTTGCTATAGCATGCACCAATGTTATCAAAGCTCTGCCTTCTTGGTATTTTTAATATACAGTTCAGCCCACTTATAACAAACCTGATGGTCACGCGAATATCCCTCGTTCTATCCGAGGTTCGTAGTAAGCGGTCTTCCTATGTTACAACTAAAAGTGCAAAGTCAGACAGTGCAGGTTTTTATGAGCGCCTTCCTATTCAAACTATACCATATTACGTCGCTTTCCAAGCACAACAGCGCCGTCACATGATCCTCTCTGATATCCTTCCTGCCAACGAGCTGCATGAGGAATGCAACATAACTAATCACGATACAAGCGCTCACGTTAGCAGGTGGTAGATTGAGTCCGTCGTTATCGCTGTCATCAAATTCTTGGCAGTGTGAAAGTCCCCTTACTTTGCGTAATATTGTTTTCTTCAGTGAATGCCTTTCTAATGTCGACGTCATTATGCACACCAACGAAGTAATCCCGCCACACGACATCAGGTCGGGTCAGCTGCGCATCGACGACGGTTTGCCACGAATGCGCTTGCATCCTATAACGCAGGTGTTAGTCAGCGTCCGTCATCGTTCCTCCGTTTCTATACGCTTGCTTGCAAAAAGCAATTGTCCATGTGGTCCTCTGTTAGTTCGATCCACAGGGTCTTATCACACCGTGGCAAGGAACAGAAAAATTTGTACTGGGACGTCGCGGCACCTGGTCGTTCAATTGCTACCGAAGCCTTAGTACGGTTTTGACTGTAAATTTAGATAGGATCTACGTTCATATTAGCAGGGCTGTCTAAACTACTACAAGGCAGTTTTCGTTCAGCGGGTTTTGTACTTTGCACTTGCTGAGATGAGCTAACCTTCCGGCACCAAATGAGATCCGCCTATCTGACGTTTCTGATGCAGGATACCTTACATGTGTATTGATCAATCCGCTTGAGCAATAGTGTTGAGATCTATGCTGGTTAACTGAGCTCTTTTTCTTCTGGGACAAATCATCCGAAGCCTACTCCGACCTGCAAAATGCACCATAACAAGAAGAGGTTTCCTTTGCTCCAAAATATATTCTAAGTTTTGTCCTGTTCGGAATGCATAATGCGTGATGAAAGTTGGGCGGGTTGGTATATATTCATGATTCGCAACAGCGCAGAAAACAAGGACAAGAGGGAGATTAATTTTCTCTTCAGTACTTGTTTGCTGCGCCGTTGTGAATCGTGAATGCATGCCCTCAATGTCGCTTCAACTAGACCGCTACCTGTATTCGCGATTAATATTCCATTTTCAGAGCATGTCACCACTGACAGCGATTTTCCCCAAGACCCAACTCTGGGCAGTGTAGCGCGCCAATGGGGTCGCCGTCAGCTACGGTTTGACGGCCATCTAGCGGGACCTAAACCTCATCTTACCACTTTATGCCAGCGATTAATTGTTTTCTAATTCAATCCCCGTGCTACAAGAGAGATTCAGGAAAAATGACGCAATACATAGGACGCGCAAAATAGAATTATATTTTTTCTGAGGGGTATTCGCCTGACTTGAGCACTTTTTCCGTGTGCCCGTCAAACGACAAACCCTTTGTAGTTTGTAATTAACAGTGAATCGTAATACAGGCATCCGTACTAATAGATTGTAATAAACCTTTTTTATCAACGAGGTTTATTGCCTCTGGGGATACATGGGCGAAGGTGTGATTATAATACTTAGCGCTACTACTGTAAAACAGGCTTATTCAGCAAAGGAATCAATACTTGAAGTAACAGAATGTCTGTACGAATGTGGGACAAAGCAACGTTAGAGAGTATTGGCTATTGCACGTACAAAAAAATACAACCGGTTCCGGAGCCAAAACTAAATATCGTGTTCTCCTTGAGCATTGGTTTTAAACGCTTAGTTACTCATGACCCCACTCTCAGTGCTCTTTTGATGGACATCTTTGTCCGTCGCCCACAGTCTTTTGTCGCTTTAGTAGGACGATAAGGCGGCGTACGCTATCGAGACACAAGGAGAGGCATGGCAACAGCAAATAATAGACAAGAAATGAGGTTAATTTATGAGTAGGTGAAAACAGAGCCAAGACGTTGAAAGCAGCGAAAGCATAGAAAATATCTCATGTTGACCTCAGTCAAGCGTAGACTATTGGCGACCAAGGAAGACTTGCCATTTGAAGCACACTGCTTTGCGAATGTGTATGCTCAGCTGTAAGCTGGAGCAAGGGTACAATGCTTCTACCGATGCCCTCAGAGCGCATCGGACATCTGTACTTTGGGTGGGCGCTCCTAGAAACTGGTATACACTGGGCTCTTCGACCACCCGCCGGAGATGCCACAACGAAAGCAAGATTGCTGTCAGAACAAAAGCGGCATTTTTTCCAAGCACTTCGTAAGTGTTTTTGATGAAGACTAAACCGGCAAACTTATACCGGTGAGCTTTTTTGTGCTATACCGTACGTAGGCTGTTATCGCGTTATGCGCAATCATTAAACATGGCGACAGTATTATGGTATGGTGATTTTGTGTGATTTGATTTATTGAAGCCTTCGAGGCCAGGACAAACTCAGCGACGTAAGTCAATGTCGGGGTATGTTTGTATATTATATTAAAATCTGTGCGCACTGACAAACTTTCATCTAGGAAGGTTCCTTTGATTTGATTTTTAGGCATTCTTGCACCCAACCATTCTTTGCCAAAATGACATATTTGGCCCAAGAATAAAATCGAAAAAGTTCCCTAGAGAGTGCAAATCCAGCTTTTATGGACATCCATGTTAATTGTGAGGCAAAAGTGAAATATTGTAAGGCACTGTCATGAGCGTACTGATGGGAAGAGGCTAATCTTCCAATTCACAGCTAAATCTGTCTTTTGAATGTTTTCTTTCATTCGCATCGAATAAATAAGACTGCCATAGGAAACAAGGTGTGGTTGTTGGAGAGGTATAGGAGAGGTCTTTGTCCTGCAATCGACGTAGTAAGGCTGTTGATTACGATAACGAGAGGGTATCTGCGGGCAAATTGATTTTTATGGTGCAATCTAACAATATCCGAAAAAAATGCGTCCGTCAGTTCCCCGTTGAAAGCAATGTGCGCCTCCAATATTTTTTGAGCAATAGGGTTCTGGCTTCCAGAAAAGTTCATGACGTCTTGTAGCTAAAAAGTACTAGCATGCTGTAAATAGTTGTCGTTCTTTAAATGTCACTGTAAATATCCCGTATCACTGTTGTTTGATGTCACAGTTTTTAGACCATGTGTTCCGAGCATGCCTATGATATAATTCGTCGTGTGCGCTCAGTTTGCTTCTCTAGGTAAACCATCCTTTTTGACACCATGACAACTTGTGACGCTCGCACGCATTCCGCCAAAACAAATTTGAAAAGAGATTCTTTTTATCAGAAACAATGATCAACAAACTCTATACGCGGTAATGCCGACCGTTTCTTTTGAAGGGGTCTGGGACCCGAACCTGTACAGCGGTCTCTCTGGGAGTACTGGAAACACGTGTGCAAGCGGAAAAAATTGGCTTCGGTACTCGCATCTATCTTTTTCTGGCATTATAATTATGAAGTGAGAACGCAATAAGCAGCAAAACATATCGCATGATAGAGGCTGCCAATTTAAATTATTAACTTCTCCAAAGTTCATGAGCTGTATTTTCCAAGCACCGTTCACTATTAATAGTGTGATTTTAGAAGGTTTTAAAAAGGAGACCGCGAAAAGAGATGACCAAAAAACAGGAACATATATACCGCTGTGAAAGAGGGCCAGCCACGGCGATTTCTCGCGAGTGCTGATTTTGACTGGCTTCACCGCACAGCTCACGAGCACGCTGGCAAGAACTTTTCTTTTATGGCATTACAGGGAAAGATCGCCGCCACCTTAAAATCGGAAGTTGTTCTACTCTCTGGTTTGAGGCCTCTTGGCCCCGGTGGTACCAGCGGGGTCATGACACTGTCAAGCGCACCATGCGCACTGACGAACGGTTTCAACCCTGCAACCATGTTGCGGCAGCGGCAATTGAAGTGGACATGAAACGAGAAAAAATGGCAGCGGCTTAAATTGGCTAATCCTGGAATTCAGCCAAAAGCAAGCATGCTTGCTAAGCGCCGCAGGCTCGTCCATGGCAGCTTCGCTACACGCTCGCGACAGCCGTTCTATATACACCCAAACGACCACGTGGCTATAACATGGCATCACATGGTGTCACGACACCCCCGTCGGATGTCATCACGTGACTTCACATCACCTTGTCGGATGTTCTTAAGGTCAAAGTTCAACCCAAAATTCACCCAATGTCAAAGGCCAGAGGTGAACGGTCAGATGTCAAAGGTCAACGAAAGGTCATGGGTCAAGGGTTCGACACCATAACTGTACCACATAAGGTCATACACGGTTAACGTGGTTGGGCTGAAGGTCGTTCAAGATCATTTCCTGGCTTACGCGATGGATGCTTTACCTATCCTAGTGAAGCTTTTCCCTTCAAAACCAGAAAGCGCTCATGGTGCACCGTGCGCAGCCAGGGTGTTGGAGACAGGAGGAACTGCCCTTTTCAGCACAGAATCGGTACCGAAGTGCTTTGCACCGTTACAGGTTGATATATTCAGCTTGAAATAGTCGGTAGGGTGCCTTGCAGAGTCATTATACCCGGTAGTTGGAAAATATGTCTCGGAAAAACGAGATATAAAATACGTGGGCTTCTCTAGGAACTTAAGGGGAGTGACTTTTCCTTTCTTATATCCATTACTTTGTTATAAGCTGTTTCATTGCAGCCATGTTCGACTGTAGTACGCTTGATTACCGCAGCTCTTAAAGCTTTGCGTCGTCCTGGTATTCAGTGCATATGTGCAATAACTTTTCTCCTCTTATAACGTCATCTTCGTTGTTCAACGCGACCATCTTGGGCGCTCGTAGTTAGACCAATCAGAATAATTGAGTAGAGTCACTAGACCCGCGAACAGGCATACCTCTGTGATGGCAGCATGCTTGCCATGGCGGCACGGCCCAGGGTCATATGACTTGCGTGGGTTACGTGGGTGGCGCTGGTCACGATAGCTGATGCGCATTTCTATCTGAGTGCTTTTTTCCACTTAATGTTTTTTTTTTATTAGGAAACGCGCACCTCATTTTCGACGCGTCGTCGCAATTTTTGATCTCTAGGGCAGCGCAGACGAAGCGGGGAGCCAAGATGCGAGATGCAACAACAAACCGATGAGTACTGTCACACAATGGAGATATCAGGAAGAACTTGACAGAATTTCATACGGCTGATTTCTTTAGTGTCACACCTTACCATCTGCACCATCTCGTGTTAGCCCTGCTGTTTGAGTTTTTCTTGCCCTAAGCGCTGCACACTGCACATAACAATTGATTTGTTAGACCGGCAGCCTTGGGACCAAGCTAGAAGGGCGCACGAGCCGCGGCAACGTCTCACTCATTGTCTCGTTCCCGCCATAGGAAAGCTGCAACGTTTTGAAAGGACGCGCGAGGCCGCAAACGCTAAAAAAACGCGGAAAAAACGCGGAAGACCCGTTCACCAGAGTGAGCTATTGGAAGCATAATTGTAACTTAAAAGTTAAGCGACAGGAAGAGGGCAGAGTCATCATCAGCCAGAGTACACCCAATGCAGGACAAAGGCCTCTCCAATGTCTCTCCAATTAACCCTGTACTTTGCCAGCGGCGCCCACTGTATGCAAGCAAACTTCTTAATATCCTCCGCGGGATAATGATATCCTAGTCGAAATCAAGACGAAGAAATGGGTTTAGGCAGGGCATGTGTTGCGAAGGCAAGACAACTGCTGGTCCTTAAGGGTAACAGAGTCGATTCCAAGAGAAGGCAAGCGTAGCAAGGGGGCCGCAAAACCTAAGGTGGACAGTTGAGATTAAAAAGTTTGCGGGGATAGGATGGCAGCGGCCTTCACAAGACAGGGCTAATTGCAGAGATATGAGAGACGCGTTTGCCCTGCAGTGGGCGTTGTCAGGCTGATGGTAATAATGATGATATATGGCTCTGTTGACTGCTGCAGAGGAAAAACCGTGCACTAAGACGAGGCCACAGAGCATGGGCAATGCAAGGCTCGATACTATATACTATATCGTCATCATCTCTTTGCCATAAATTCAGGAGTAATCAAACTCGGGACTTACTTTTTTTAAACATGCCGATAATTTAGCAACTGTGTGCACGACTATCAGCTTACAAGTAGTTTCTTCATTTTATCTTTTTTTCACTTCACAAATGCTTTGCGATGTTTAATCTATATATTGGGATAGTGTACACTATCAGTACTTCGTTTTTGACGCTATTTTAGAACTGGAGATTTAACTCTTGTTTAAATACTTTTTGCAAAAGGTAATTCTGCCGCACACGACTTTCCATTCAACTCCCATTTTCCAGCGGATGCCGCAACTGTTTATTGCAAATGCATAGTTTATTGCAATCTCATCATATCGGAAGTACCAAAATTTGCATTAGACCAAGCACTCGTCCGCGAAAGGACGACTCGTGCATTTAGCGCCAGAGAGGTCATGTGACCAAGCACAGACCGTTGGCGGGCAGTAGGTTTTTTATAGGAACATTTCCATTCAGCGAGTATATTCATTGCACGAGTGACGTCCGTACGTTGCTCCGAGCGATTTCGACCGTCGGCATGCGGTGCGAATGGTTCGCAAGCAGCGCATTCGAGAGTGGCAAGCAGACGCAAAGCCATTATTCCCGCAAGGCGAACACAAAGTGATGCGCCCCTCCACTGACGGTCGTAAAGGAAGAACGCTGGCTAGAAATAAAAAAAAAGCTAATAAAATTTCGAGGCTCTTTTTTTCACCACTCATTTATTTTATCGCACAGCGGGATTCGCTGATATTGGCGCTTACCAACTGGTCGACAAATTTCTTCATTTGTGCTGAAAGCAACTAAAATTACCTGAGTTAGCGTGCGCCTGCAAAATCAGCAAACGAAGACGGAGAACTTAAAGTAAGAACGGCTATTTGTACGAAAGCACTAATCCGGAGGCTCAGAGTCTAGAAAACTCGTCTCTTGCCGACTGTATACGTCCGAGACAATATAATATGATTATGATAATGATGGTGATGATGATGATGGTGACGGTATATCGAGAAGTACGAGCACCCCGTGCCCCGACACTGCCCACTCATTATCGTCTTCTACGTTGCACGAATCCATGCATTAAGCATTCTCTCATTTTAACCTGCCGACCATCCTCCCGTTCATTATACGTTTGTTGTCATAGTTTCTCGCACCTCAACAACTTTTCTTTCATACATTCGCTTATTAGTTTATCTCTAGCAGGATATGTAAAATTATTATAACGAAATTATTTCACTGTATTTGCATTGTAACTTGTACTGTAGCAGTCATGCTATTTCGGTCGCTCTATTTGTTCGCCATGCCTCGTGCTAGCGTGGAATGAAGAAGTAGAAGAATCTGCAACTGAGCGTACCAGTCGGCGATGTCGACGCTGCAGAGAGTCAAGAATCGGCGGACGGGACATTCAAAGTCTCTCACTTCCCATGCCACTGGCAAGCACGGTGAGGTGTCGGCGCCCGACGCTTCCGCGGTCACCGAGGACGAGGGCAGGAGGGAAGAAAGCGTTTCGAGCAGCGCCGAAGCCACCGATCGCCATCAAAAGAGGCGCAGCGCTTACATTGCTAACCTACCGCTTTCCGAACCCATCTCGCCTGATGCTGTTCCTGAGTCACACTCACCTGACGACTTCACCGCTTTGCCCAAGTCCTCCTCTTGGCCAGGGATGTCCACGTCGCAAGAGCATGAGGACGTCTCCGCGGTCTCCAAGCCCGTCTCGCCAGCTGATGTTCTGGGTTCACCAGCGTCTTACAACGTCACCGCTGTCTCCATGTTCGTCTCACCGGCAGTTGCGTCCCCGTCGCAACAGCCTGACGACATCGCCAAAATTCCCAAGCCCGTCTCAATAATACTCCCGCCCTCCTTGAATGAGCTTGACGATGTCCCTTCGGTCGCACAGCCCGCATTGCCGGCGCACCATGTATCACTGGTAGGTACCAATTCGTACAGGACACTTGTGTACACACCATATGCACATTTCACGCCAGGCAAAACCTCAAACCTTTGCTTAGGGCACGCGCATGCTACGAACTTTTTCGCTAGAGTGTGCGTACAGGTGAGCCTACCCATTCGGTTCTAGAATGCGAGTATCCGGTTTCAAATTGGCAGTATTGTTAGGTAAAGTTGCTATGTGCGGCCTTAAGGAAGTTATTGAACTTCCTTCTCAGTATAAATGAAACATTAATCATGCTTTAATTGCATAAGTTGACACTCTAGCTACTCTTTATGTTAGTATTAAGCTTGCCTCAACATAGATGCATGACATTAAAGCACGGTGTGGTTGGTGTCTTCTCAGCAGAGCTGAGAAATGGTCTCTCGTGTGCAGCTTCAGGCCAGAACTCTTTTCTGCTTTCCTTAAACATTCGGATTTTCAGTATTTTATATCATCGTTATGATAGATACCTTTTATTGGTGAGTACATTAAAACAGGCGGCGAAACAAAATACGCCTGGCATCACTGACACATCTCAGCTGACTTGTATGCTTGACACCGCTCAGGCGCAGTCATAGGGTCTTAATAATGTGCTTTCAAAGGTTGTGAAATAGGCACGGAATATTATTGCTGGGGTGCAGCCATCCGGGAAATGTATTTTCTGTGACAAAAGTGACATGCCATTCATTTCAGGAAATGAAAAAAAAAACGCCGATTGGCTTTACCGCTCGTGAAAATGAAATTTGACGGAATTTACAAGCGCTTTTCCTTGCTAAACGTAGATCGTAGTCAGATGTGTTCAAAATAGCCTGTCGAAAAAGGTACCAGCAAGGCGCTACAAATTACATGCATACACATATGTATATGCATAGGACTGTAATTCGTTTAAATTGCTATATTCTAGAAAGTTTTAGTCCACGCTAAGGTCATCAAATTCATTTGCATTCCGCCAGGTGATGCCGCAGCCCATCGAACCCGATGAGTACCCACGTGTGCCTCGCATGCACCGAAACTCCCGTGCATCCCTTTCCTCCGTAGGAAGAAGGAGATTCAGCTTGTTCACGGACTCCACTGACCTGCGCAGCGGTTTCACAACCGTCCTCGCCCAGTCGACGTTCATGGTGAGTAGACGTTTAATCTGTATATATTAATGGCAATAATATGGACCTTGACAGGCCCAATGTAAGATAAATACAGTAAATAAATCTCCATGTAGTTACGGGGAGAAATAAAAGCAGTTAAAATCTGAATTTTTTTGCGACTGGCTTTGAAGGACAAGATTGATGGTCGAGGGAACTATACCTTCTATCCTCATTATAACGAAACGGTTGATAAATAAATAAAGCATATAACGAAGGAGTGACGATTCTTCTTGGAAGCTCGGTCAAAATCTACTATAACGAAGCTACTGTTATAACGCAGTAATCGCCGGCTTTCTACAACTTCGTTATAACGAGGTTCAATCTATCTAATTCACGCCCTTTCGACGCTGCTTCCCCAATCCCTCATACCACTTAATTCCTTACAGCAGAACGTTTGTAGAAGAAGAAAAAAAGGAGAAAGCGTGTTTTCAATCAATCAATAATCAATAACTAAAATCAAATAAGTAAATCTTTTCAGACTCTATAGTAGGACTTTAGTTTGTCTAAGTTTATGAATTTTGATTTTGATTGGTGTAAACACGAAAAAACAAAGGCTGACACGTGGACAGTGGCACACACAACGACTTTTGTCAACTGGTTACTATGACCGGAGCTTGCACTCATACTGCACATGCCTCAAGATAATTACAGTCAAAAGAAAGCACACGTGACGCCCATTCTAAAGTTCGTATATATCAGAGACGGCACCAAATGATGTCACTTCTCCGTTCAAAACGGTGACACTGCGGTAGCACTTATTACCTTAAATTTCTTTTACTATTCCGGAATGCTTGCAAGATTGGCTTCGCATGCTAGTATAATTCATAACCGCTTAAACGTTCAACAATTATTATGGATCTATGCAGCACAAAAGTCAGAGCGTGACATGTGTTCTTCCCCGATCTTTTCGGATACACAATTTACTACTCTGAAGTTTGGAATAGGCATCAAGGCGCTTGTGATGCCACGCTGGGGTGCATCATGGAAACGAATACCTACTGCCTGCAGAAGTAGGTCTAGCGTCTGCTAACCGACTGCAGTAATATACCTTTGTTCTCTCCCGGAATATGACTTATGTGATTATCTGTGGCAATCAAGTACTGTACCTTTTACGTTGTTAGGAATATCCCGTGTTTTCAGTACCTTAATTGTAGTTGTGTCTGCGGTAAGGTATCGGGATTAGGTGCAATCGCTACGTTCTCCGGTTGACATCTTGCAGAAGTACACTTAAAAGAAGGCTTCCTTGGCGTGCAACGGAAAACTATTGTGGCAGTGCAGCAAGCTTTATTTATTACGGCGCAGCCGCTCGACAATCCGGCATGTGCACAACAGATCATAGAACGCTGAAGAGAAGCAGGCAGGCACTAAGCAAAAATGAAGCCTATCTATGAGAAAAGCTGTTTACCTGTCAAATAAACTTGGCAGTGCCCACACCCACACGCACCCTATACAGCGGGCTGAACCGAAAACGGTCGCAGCTACGGACTGCTGTTATCATTGAGTAGAAATACAGTAAGGAAGGTTATAGTTGAGAAACGTGTTGAGCAAGTCAGGGAATTTCTTCCGATTGTATGGAAATAGTCTCATCCTGAGAATCAAGGAGTAACCCTCCCCATTCCCGAAACAAATACCCTCAGGCCGCGCACCAGCGACTGTTATTAAAGAACAGTTCGAGTCAACAATCATAACAGCATTACGTGCAATTTTTGCTTTCCAACTGCACATTTTCCTTGCTTCGCACTAACGATAGCGCCGTCAAAGCCGTTGAGGAGAGCATACCACGCATGTACGCCTCAGGTATACCCATATTTAGCATTTTTCTGACCGCAATCGAGCGGCTCAGTGTCTGTGAGAAAAGTGGTACTGTGGTATTTTCTGCCTTGGCATCACACAAAAGACCGTTTTGTAGAGCAGAATACGGTCAGACTTTCAGATTTTCTACATCTCTGATAATGATCCGAACAATACCTATTCGAACTGAAAGTTCTCTTGATACAACCGCAGTTGCGGGTTCGCTATGTATGCGTTATTTAGTTGTTTTTTTTCTTTTGCAGGATGAGGCACGAGAAACCAGCCGTCTCGCACAAAGCTTGCAACGAATGGAAACCAAGGCAACTGTATTTCTCTGCTGCCTTTTTCTCATAGTTCTGTGCATAGTCATAGCGCTGCTGCAATCAAAGAAAAGGAGAGGGGAAGGCGGACGTCTGTGCGCGTCGCAGGACTGCAGAGCACACAGGATGCTCTTCCAGTCCGTTCTTGACAAAAGCGTGGACCCGTGCGAAGATTTTGGCGCGTTTGTTTGCCCACACCATGAGCAATATGCAAAAGAACCACTCTCCGTGGACGCAGCTACGACGACGATTCCGTCTTTGCAGCAGCGCTGGCTTGACGGACTTAAGGAGCTCATAGAGGACGGAGCAAAGCTTTTGGGAGCGGGTAGGAAAGCTGCCGCAATGTACAATGGCTGCATGACTCAAGACCGATCGACCAATGACAGCGTGACGCATTTCATGGAGATGCTCGGACTACAATGGCTCGAGCCGCGTCAGCCGGAGACAAGCGCATTTGGTGTTGTTCTGGACATCGCATACAACTGGCAAGCGCTGCTGTGGTTCCGGGTTGCCGTATTGTCTCCGACCACTTTCCATGCATCTCAAAACTAGAATAAACATCTTGCGCATGTTTTTGAACACGGACCTATCCGGAAAACACCTTTCACGCCATTTTTCGCTAGCAGATTCCTCCAACCGTGTCAATTTCGCCAGTAACGTGACACTATTGCTTAACCAGCACATTAAATGTAACCGGAACTTTTCTCACAAAGACATGATCATCTTCGAAGAAGCGCGTCTCCTGGAAGCCAGCAACGCGGCTATCACCAGGTATGACAACATCGAGTTGCTGCAGCTTATATGCTGGCTCTTCAGGGATGTGTACGGCCCAATAGCCGACCCGTCTCGGGCACCGTCGCACAGCGTTGGCCCAGACACAAATACGCGACTTCGATACTGCTCCTTTGTGGTGGAAGCCAGCTACCAGTTGTTGGTCAACGCACTCTTTGCTGTCTCGCGCCTGACACCCGACGAACGCGAATCCATCGATAGTTTGCTCAGGGCAGTGCAGCAAGCAGCAGTGCAGCTGATGAGAGACGCGGATTGGCTGGAGTGGCGAAGCGAGAGCGTAGCTACTGCAAAACTTGAAGGCATCCAGACTGATTTCGCCTCGCAATGACCTCTTGACAGACAGCAGACTCTTCAAAATTTATCGCTTTTTCCCTGACAGGGCAACCTCCCTCAGCGCATACTGGGTGCAGACAAGAGAGGCCATCAGAAAGTACATCGCGCGGGGTCCTCAAGAATGCGCGGAGCTCCTCGGCGCACCTGGCAGCTACGCCGAGCCATTATTCAGTTAAACGTGATGAATGCGGTGCACGTCTCTATGGTACCCTTGTCGAGGCCTTTGTTCTATGGGTCCGGGACCCAGGCAATGCTTTACGGAGGCCTCGGCTACCAATACGCAAGGAAGATTGTACGAGCTCTGGACAGCACAGGGGTTCATGTTGACGCATACGGCAGCGTTACGCACCGATGGCTTTCTAGAGCTTCTGCTGGCGAGTATTCTAAGCGCGTGACGTGCCTGGGGGCGGTGAATGTTTTTCCCGAGACGCCTGCTCTGGAGGTGGCATACACGGCCTACCTCAAGGCCACCGAGAAGCAAGCAGAGGAAGAGCCCGAGATTTTCATGAAGATGACCGAGGCACAAGTTTTCTTCGTAACCATGTGTCTCGGAATGTGCCATCAGCAACGCGGACAGTCGTCAAGAGCCTGTAACAAGGCAGTAATGCGTTCCGCCCCTTTGCTGAGGCGTTCCATTGCGACACAGGGCCTAATATGAGTGTACTGCAGAAATGTGGATTTTTCCGATTTTTCCAGTAGAATTCGCCGGAGAAGTTCAACATTAAGCTTTTTGTTTGCTTGCTTGGTGTCATGTTCTTGATCAGTCTACGACAACGCGCCTGAAAAAGTGAGCAGCCAGCATTTCCTGGATTCTGCTGTGAAAATCACGACGGAGGAATTTGCACAGACATCTGATTTCATCTCTGAAAACTTTTAGCTGTTCGCGCAAAGAATAAGTCTAACGTGAAAACTAATTCCTAGTCTCAGTCGTAGTGCATGCATTCTTCTTTCAACATGTTCGATTAAAATTAACCGCAGCTTTGGTGCAAACATTAGGCATTTCTTGGATTCATTTGTTTATGGTGTCCATATTTCATTTCTCTTAGTGGTGTTTCTTTCCTGCTCTAATATTCAGTATATGTAATGACCGTCTGGTCGCATTTTGCTTTATATGTATTTTCCTCCGCTTCTACAATGAAGTGCCTTTGTATTGAAGGACATTCAAGATCGCTGTATGGACTGTCGCTTAGAATTTACCTGTGCGAGGAACTAACCACTCTTGGAAGCTCGAACGCTCTCTCTGTGCATGTTTCGATATCTGTCTTCATTTTTATAACTGAGCTATACGAACAAATGGGCTGTAGCAGTGTGGCCTTTGTATAGTGTACCGTGTTCCTGTGCAAGAAAAGACCGCCACGGTGGCGTCAGAAGGCAGCTATAGGAGTCTAGGACAGACTTGTCTCGAAGAGACTCATTTTGCTGAGAGTACCTTCTACACGTGCTCACCTTGTTCAGTACTGACAAAATACGCGTCCTTTTAAAACACCCACATGTATCGCAGGCGCAAAGCGGAAAACATCACCAAAAAAAAAGGTTCATTGCTTTTATTTGTTGTTGGTTTTGCCATTCCTTTCCTCCTTCACTGTAATGCCTAACCGCTCAATGCTTACTGTAATAAATGAATAAAAAGTGATGTCATTTGCTTACTCTAGGAAATGAATACCAAGTTGTGGTATTGCGCTAATTTTCACATGCGAACTAATCGATTTTAAGCTGTGTAAGAAAAACGTTTCGCATATGTCGGTGTCACTTGCCGAACAACTCCATTTAAAAACCTATCCGGAGTTCGGTGCGCACATAAAAACTGACTATTTCATTGATTTTGTTAGCACTCCTGATTAGAATGTCTGATTGACAGTGTTTCAGGAAGGATATTCTCTGTACTATGATATTCCCTGCGAAACTCTACCGTCAAATACCCTCCTGCTGGATTCATAGAACGGTAGGGATCCCTGGTGGCTACATGCGATTAGCCGGAGTTGAAACCAGTCACCTAATTAATTCGTTAATCGATTGCCTACTTACGTGACAAGCTACTCCCAACTGTTCCATTCTTTTCTAGCTTTGTCTTACTAAATATGCGCATTCCTGCTCTTCTTAGTTATTGCTTGGCTTGTGCCATGTATACAACGTAGTTCCTCCTAGCTGAGACACCAGAATTTGTCAATAAATGAGAAGCAGCCAGAAGGAATAGGCCGCTTGTATATTATAACAATGCTTGGTGTACGGAGTCGGCGATGGACTAGAAGTAGTCTCACCGTCTCATAATTTCGAACAGGCTTACACTACTGATGCGAACCGGTTTCCCAAAACTAAGCTAAATTCGTTATGTAATTTGTGTGACAAACTTGGAGAGTGCAGTTTAAATGGTTGAGCAGTTTCACAATGTGCACGTGTACCTCATGGCAAGAGCGCGCACCCTTCTCAATGGCCACTACGGGCGCCTCCTCGTTAATAACAACGGCTGTGGCGGCGCCGGCAAGTTCGTATTGAGTGGAAGGCGCTGAAGTTTGAAGAAAAAAACTCTTCGGACGGCTCATTAGAGTTATGGTCGTGGATGCAGTTGTCCCAGCGATAGCACTCTAATTTTGCTTGTTTACAATACACCGGCGCCCTGAACCACCTTACCACCCTGCACTACTCTACGTAGAGTTGTGGGGCTAGTCCACTGCAATCATAGACCCCGCCCCGGCGGATGGAGTTCACAAAGGTAAGCAGCAGAAATGAATCGACAGTCCTATCCATGAGCCGTGAGATCATCTTCTGGCTCGCTCACGCTCGAAGAGACTTCGTCTGATCCAACAGACAAAAAAGGTAACTTAAGCGAAAGGACTCCAGGCCCGAGGAAGGCTGGCTACTGTTTCTTTCTCTCATGTATCATAATCCGTAAACCTCCTGATCACCCTTCTAATTAAAATTTTCAAGCAGTCAATTTACTGCAACCTTTCACCGTGATCTCAGATTGCAACTTACTTCCTTCATTTATGATTTCGACTACAATCTGAAATCAATGCCGCGTAGCCAGTGGCAGCGCCGGCATCTGGAATGCTTTTTAGTTTCGTGTCCCAGCTGGAAACATAAGTACACTCCGTCACCACTTGAACCGTGTTGTTTTCTGAGAAGTTATTTTCGGGAGGAAAATTTGCAATACCTCTAAAGTAGTTTTATCTAGTAATTTGATAACTACACATGAGAGTGATGTGTGCTGACGGTAGGCCGCAAATGAAGTTTTGTTTTATGCACCGGAGTAAATTTTCGAGTCCCGTCTTTCCAAGAGGCAACTGTGGTCGAATGAAGTTTGATACATTTGGCAGGGCTGTTCACTGATAAGTGTGGCTTACCGTTCGGAAAATGTTTTTGATATTCCATCTGGTCCTTCATATTTCTTGTCATCAATGTTTAACTGCATCGTAAGCACTTCGCGCTCGCCATTTTTAAACAATCTGTCAATGTCGTTTTGCATGCGCTTTATGGGGTAGGGTCCGTAGAGCCATTACCATGTGTGAACACTGAGTGTGAACACTGAGCGGGATAAATGTGTTTTTCATGCAATTGTAATCTAAGCGGACTGTCTTTTAGAGCAGCCCGTAGAGAAGCCGACGGGAAAAAAAGTTGCACGATGGCGAATTAACAACGCGAGCGAATTCTCACGCTTCCTGAGCAGGTAATTTGGAATTCACGAAAAATTGAATTACGCTCTACCACCGAATTAATTCAGTCTCATCCGCAGCAACAGTAGCATTGTAAGCGTTTCCAAAAAAAATTAATTAGACAAACGAAAGTGATATACACGGCAACCTCATGAACTGAAAGAGTGGTAATTTCTCAGTCTGCTCCCTACAGCCTGCCCCCTTCGTTTTTTCGTGGAAAGAGATGTCAAGTACTTCTGATTCGAATGGCCTTGTGCTTTACTTTAGCGTGGAGATCGTATCCTTTGCTGGATGTTTTTCGAAATGTAACGCGAGAAGAGCACAATAATATTATCAAGTGGTGATTGCACTCCGGAGAGTAGAAAGGCTGCGAAAATGGTGTCTAAGCAAAACTCTTTATTTGGGCTGACTTGCATCCACAATGGACTGAATCACTCGGCGGCGGCGTAGCAACAAGCGTGCTCGACGGCCGTGGAACATAATGCCCGCCGCTGTCGGCCGTGCTCACTTTAAAGCTGACAGCGAACTTTCGAGATAAAGCGTGCAAAGTTACTAGAACATTCCGGAACAAAGTAGAATCAGCTCTGCCTGGCTACGATCAATCGAGATAAATCTAGTCGCGTCTTGCGTCGCAAACAAAGCGATAAAGTGGTGTGGCGGCAGATGTGAAAAACGAACAAATACTGTAAATATTCGCGGCATTAGTCCCCTCTCAAAGAAGTATCGACCCGATGCATTAAAACAAATAATGCGACTAGTAAGAGAGAAACGCATCTTGCGAAAATAGAGCTTAGAAATGCAGCAGCCGTTAGCGCGCATAATACGGCTTCAGACGGACTACATAGACAACTTCTGATCGTACGCGGCGTCGCTGGGATGCAGTCATTGCATCAGGGATGACTTCATAATCCAGTACACCTAGCCGACGAAGAACCTTGTACGGGCCGGAATAGCGGCGCAAAAGCTCTTCACTCAATCCACGGCGGTGAATGGGCGTCCACACCCAGACTTGTCTCCTGGCTTGTATTCTGCGTTGCGTCTTCGTATAGGTTGTAGCGTCTGGCATCGGACCGCTGCTGATCTTTGATCCGTAATCGGGCAAGCCTTCGAGCTTCTTCAGCGCGTTGAAGGTAGGCGGCAACGTCGACGTTCTCTTCTCCTGTAACGTTGGGCAGCATGCCGTCTAGCGTGGTCGTGGCCTCCCTGCCATGGACGAGCCTAAAAGGCGACATCTGGGTGGTCTCCTGCACTGCGGTGTTGCAGGCGAAGACGACGTAAGGCAGGATGGCGTCCCAGGTCTTGTGTTCGGCATCGACATACATGGCGAGCATATCGGCGATAGTTTTGTTCAGGCTTAATAGGGTAAATCGTTGGGCCAGTTGGCAATCCGAGTAATCGGTTCCTGTGTCGACAAGAGCGGTAACTTTCCGGCCGTCAATACTCACTTCTAAATCGGATGTCCTGGCCCTTGCATTGCAATTTGGCCTCGGCTCCGGGTCATGACTTCGTCGCGTACGCGAATAGCGGGTGGGGAGTGTCGTCGAAGCTTTTCTGTGTGGCGGCGTACTTTTGAATGCAGGTCGCGTCGTGGTCGGGGTTGTCATTTTGTGCGGCGTCAGTGCAGCGAGTGCAGCATCTTCATGCGACGTAGCGGGTGCAGCGTCTTCATGGGGCGTGGTCGGTGGAGGATCTTCGGCGATTCGTTCGTGAGCAACCTCACCTCTAGAGGTTGCTGTCTTTAGTTTCCTCTACGGGGGCTGGGAGACCTTCCTCGTACCGCGGCTGCGTAGCTGCGGCGTGGCGACGCAAAGCGCGAGGTTGACGGCGATGGTGAGCGCGAAAGGCAGTTCGGCGTGTACTCCCCTCGATGCAGGTACTCGTAGATTTCCTGCGGACGTTGGCCCAAGCATAGTCGTGGGGCGTCAACGGCAAAACCTCGAAGACCGATACGTCGGTACGGGCAGTGACGAAGAAGATGGCCGAACTCACCGCAATGGAAGCACAACGGCCGGTTGTGGGAAGTCCTACAGGCGTCGCGTTTCCTGGGGCTTCAGCGTCGCTCATAGGCTGGGCGGGGGGGGGGGGGAAGGGCAGGGAGGCGTCGTTCGGGAACAAGTGGTTTATATCGGAGAGGACGTAGGGGTTGCCGTCGGGGCTGAGGAGTGCGTGCTGCAGCGGCATAGGTCATGGCCTGGGGTTCTGTGGCCGTCGGGGTGCCAACTGCCTGTTGCACTTCTTCCCGTACCACATTCATCAGAAGTCGCTGCTTGCGGCTGTGGAGAGGATGGCAGTAACCGGCGTAGCTCCTCGCGGACGATTTCGCGGATAACTTCCCGCAAGTTGTCGCTTTTGGTGGTTGGCGAAGTAATGGTGGTTGGCGAAGTGCATCTTTGGCGAAGTAGTGGTGCTTGTAGCGGCGTCCTTTTGCTGTCTGGTGTGGTCCGGCAGGGTCCCGAACTCAAGCTTCTCTCCCTGGAGACGTTGGCTGGCTCGCTGAGCTGCTGGCTCGTCCTCGGGTGGGAAGCGCAGAGGGCTGGCGTCACGACTTGAACGGGCGTCCGGAACACGGAAGGCTACCCAGAACCTCCACCAGATGTCACGAAGTGGTAACTGCACTTCAAAGAGCAGAAAGGCTGCGAAAATGGTGTCTAAGCAAAACTTTATTTCAGCTGACTTGCGCCCACAATGGACGGAATCGCTCCGCGGTGGCGTAGCAAAAAGCGTGCTCGACGGCCGTGGAACCGAATGCGCGTCGCTGTCGGCCGTGCTCAATTTAAAGCTGATAGCGAACTAAAGCGTGCAAAGTTACTAGAACATTCCGGAACAACGTAGAATCAGCTCTGCCTGGCTGCGATCAATCGAGATAAATCTAGTCGCGTCTTGCGTCGCAAACAAAACGATAAATTGGTGTGGGCGGCAGATTTGAAAACGAACAAATACTGCAAATATTCGGGGCAATATATACTGATTTACCAGACACAGGTGGCGTTACCTGTATAGTAATAGCGCCTCTGCATGAGTGATCGCGCTTACGGGCAATGCACGTTACCGGTCCTGGGCAGACAACTGTTTTGAATAACGTCAAATAGCATTATTAAATGATTCCTGGGAGTTTAGAGAAATGGTTTTTTTTTCAGATTTTACCTTCTGAGAGGGGAGATACTTGCAGTGTTACATACTTCTGTGGGGCTTCGACAGGTTCATTTTATTCTTTGAATTGAAACAAATAAAACTCTGCTTTACGAACTTAGGAGTGTAGATGTGTAAGCCAGTTGGTGACACATCTGGAGGCTGTATACACAGCAGCATACACAGGACAGAGGGAGGCTGTGTCGTCACCTCGCTCTGGTTTGTGTCTGCTGATGTGTATAGCCTCCTGATACTTTAAGAAATGGCATTTCCATGACCCACAGGCCGAACCCAGAGCTCTGCTAGAAGCAAATACAGATTTTGCGGCAGTAACACTACCGCATACTGTGTGTATGGCAGTGAAAGGTGTGGCTATCACTGCGCCAATCATCGATTTACACCGATCCGGTGGAAAGCGCCCGCATAGCGCCACTGTGAAGGACTGAAGCAGCGAGGACGCTTTTGTGTACTCGGCACCAAGCGATGACTCCTCGACCGACGATAGGTTTGTACCCGTCGTTAGTAAGAAGCCAAGCGCAGACAGCGCCCAATTTTTATGCTACGTTTACTGTGAAACCAAATAAACAGTGCTGACTTGTCTTCCGACCAGAAATATCTTACATAGCTTTTGGTAAACACCGCCAATAAATGTTTTATAAATGAATGATACAACGATGTATGTTCACAACGTGATGGTACAATACTAATTTCAATAAAGCTAAATGTTCAGTCATTACTCAGAGAAGCAACATTCAGGATCTGATTAATCTAAACATAGGCAGTCTTGTTAGTAGTATTTTTGTTTGAATGGTGCAGTACGCGATTTTATTTCTGCTATCGGCTTCTCGCACACGTTTTGCTTTGTAGCCAGTCGTTGAGCCGTCAAGACGCTACTTTAGGTGCGGTGGTGTCAGGGGTGTAGTCCATAAGGACCTCAGCGTTCGCAAGTAATGCGTTGACTTTCCATTCTGCTTGTCTCAAAAGTGAAAATTGACTCCCGAAATGTCACAAATGCCGTAACTTCGACTTGGGACGAATAATATGTAGACGAGGCTCTTGGCTTTACCAATTCAGCCCTGGTATTCATCGAGGACGTCTTTTAAAGAATAGCTGATGAAGACTATATATGAGTTGCTGGCTGCCACCTTGCACTTGTTGTGGAGCTGCCTTCATGAAACTGCGTTGCTTGAGGAAGGCATCTAGCCCTTCCAGAAGCAATGAGTAACACTGGCTCTGTGATCATGTCAGGCGAGAAATTTGATTTGCAGAGGTCATGTTCTCGTGATGAAGGTCTCGAAAATACATTGATAGCGAAGCGCTCCAAGCCAGGGTTACTTTCTCGTTCTTCGCCGTGAAAATTTAGTCAGGGCTCTTTTCCTATCAATTCACAACGATGTTGAACGTGATGATGGAGCAAATCGAGGGCTTTGCGGGACTCTAGGGGTGTCCAGGGGCTGTGTTTGGACGTTCACCACATTTGTGGACAGCGTTCACCGGTAGTTGGCGATAGAGTGGCAAAGGCGGCGGGTAAGGCAAGCTTCGTGGTGAGTTCAACTGATTCCGTGAGGTTCCAGTGCTTCTCCAAGATGAGGTCATGGAAAATATGAAGGTCGGTAAAAGGCGTGGCCAGATCCTCCAGGAACGCTTTTAGAGTTTCGAGTGCCTTCGGGATTAGGTTTCGCAGGGACCCTCGGTTACATCAAAGTAGGTCCATAAATGTGGATAGGGATGTCCAGACGCCTTGTGGCATAGAATTTCGCTCCCTGATGGGTGGGAGCATAGAGGATTTTTCATGCTTTTTATGTTATGTCTGTTATGTTATATTTTTGATGTTCAAATTGGGATATTATTGGGACAGTCATTTTAGAGATAACTAATTAGAAAGCTGAAGAAAATCAAACACATTCCACCCTTTGGATAAGAAACCACAACCTCCAAATTTCGTGTCTGCTGCTCTACCAACTGATCTATGGCTATGGTTGTCCAATCTTCTGCTTTGGTGGGTTTTTATGTGCAGTGAAACCGAACCTTGAGAGTGTTCACCAGCGCACCGTCGTCCATAGCGGTGGAGAGCTTTATAGACGCATTGGTTTCACCCGCCTACCACTTACCTTCGACCGTTTGATAGTGGTAGGCGGGTGAACCAGACGCGTCGATTAAAGGATACTACTTACCTAAGTACTTACCACTTACTTACTTACCTTGCCACCGACCACTTCCCTTCGGCCGTTTGGGGAAGTACTTGTTTTGTATCAGACCGATGCCCTCACGTAACTGCAGTTTCTTTATACGTTGTGTCATAATTATGGAGGCGCCGCTCTATTTGTGTCACGGCTATAGAAGTGGAGGCTGCTGCGCCTTCTGGGGAACCCGGTGGGTCGGCAACGGCCGCCCAGAAGAAGCGCCTGTACACCGTGAGTGACTGAAGCAGCGAGGACGCTGTTGTGTTCTTGGCAAGAATTGATGACTCTTCAGCCGGCGATGGGTTTGTACCCGTCGTTAGTAAGGAGGTGAAGCGCTGACACGATCATCACGACGCGAAGTACCGAGCAAACCACAGCCTTCTTCGTGCCATTGGAACCAACGGAAAACTTGGACCACCTGAACAGGCAAGCCATCTCTCTGTATCTTGACAGTCACGAACCAGAAGGTATTAAAGACGCTAAACCCCCACAAAAACATAATTGCCATTGATGTCATGAAGCAAAGCGCACTAGACAATTTGGCCGCTATCACCAACCTTGGCAATATCAGTGTATGCCATGTTATTCTCCTAGACAGGGGAACCAGGGCTGGAGTAATTTACAACCTCGACATTGCCATCTCTGATGCCGACTTGCCGATCTTAATCAAGCCGGCAACCAACAGCATTCGTCCATTCGTGCCTAAGCGGCTACAGTGCGAAAAGCATGAGGACTGGCCACCGGAGCGGCTTCTGTCACAACTCCATCGTCTGCCCAAGATGCCATGAGCAAGAAAGCGGTGACAGTCGCCGCCTGACTACATTGAAAGGCGTCAACTGACGTGGCCCTCACGGCTCTTCCTCGAAGGACTGCCGTCGCCTAAAGACTGAAAAGGGGGTACTGAAGCAAATGGTCCTAGACCATTCCACCCACAGAGCAGCCGCTGCAAAAGTGAGACGACGGCGTTCGCTTCGCCGAATGTCGTTGAAGGAAGCAATTACTTTTGAAAAGAAAAACCCAAGCGGCACTGAAATTTGAAGGCCTCCACCAAAAACGGCACTAAATTATCAAAGCCTGGCATCTGGTGACACGGGACCTGCTGCCTCAGATACAATGTGGCCACCAATAACAAAACCTAGACCGCACACTGCGTCAGGTACGTCGCTGCACTAAATGTCTGCAACACCTACAACTGATCCAGGCAAAAGGCGCTATTCGGACCATAGCCAAGATATACAAGTGTTTGCAATTCTCACGTCATTCATGAATGCCATGCGTGCTCTGCTTTCCAGCTTGCTCACAGCAGTAGCACACAACGCACTGCAAGTAAGGGAAGCGCTTCATCTAGTTCTCTCAGCTCTACAATAGAAGACGACATGGCTCCCCCGGAACTATTTTTTCCGAAGAAAGTAGAGCCCGCTTTTATTTTTCAAATGTATGCCTGTGAAGTCCAGTCGCTCGGATTTCAGATATTCGGCAATATGTTTTTGAAAACGCAGTCAGAGCATTGCACCCTAGACGGCGCTCCTAGTAAAAGCTGTTTCTGCGAGGAGGCAGTCCGTCATCTCCTGTGTGACTGCCCTGTCTATGTGAACGAAAGAAGTAAGCAATGTAGTGCTCTGGATCGCCTTGATCCTTGCCCTTTCACAAAGGACAAGATCCACGGTCCGTGGACACAACAGTCGACTGCCATTAAGGCTTACAAGGCACTGTTTTGTTTTTTGAGAGAGACTGACTTTATTGACAGGTTGTGACTGTGTTTACCGATCCTTCCCTGTTCCCTTTTTAATCCCCTCAATCCCTTCACCAGTGCAGTGTAGCCAACCGGAAGCCTCTCTGGTTAACATCCGTGCGTTTCCCCCTCTGCTGATGTATCTTTCTTTCGTTTGGTGGACCTATATTACCGGGAGTGCCGCGTAGGAATATGGATCTAACGGTTAGGGGAGAAACTGTGCGAGAACCTTCTTATGCGACTTACGGCAGCAAGTCTGCCAGAACCGAGCCCTTCGTTAAGTAATGAGCATACAAGGGAATGGAAAGGAGGAGCTTGTTATGAGATGCATGACGGAAGCCAACAGTCACCGAAAGCAATGGCCATGAGGGATGTTTTTTTTTTAGTTTGTGGAGTTCATGGCAACCGGGAACACAGGATTCGTTCCGTTTTACGCTGCACCAGCGACTACCAATATAATCGAACTACCTGCGGACCCGGCGGACGCCTAGTTCGATTCCGGACATTATGAGCGAAAGTAAGCTCTCAGCGGTTGTGAATGCTGCTCTTTCTAACAACAGTGTGTGTCCGGCCAGCGTAAATGTAAGGGGAATAACCTGTAGAGGTAGAGAGAAAATAATTAGGGTTAAAAGCTGGAATCTCAGAGAGGCCAATGGACGCGAATCCCCGGATCAGTGTCTAGCTGTTCTAAGCCTGTTATTTTGCATGACTGCTGCATAAATTTGCATAATTAACACTCAGCATATAACCGAGTGGTTTCGTTTAAGTTCAGTTTATTATGGTGCAGCATATCCGGGAAAACAAAATGTATCTGCAGCAAGATATTGGCACTCAGTCGACCGCTTTGGTTTTTTGGAGGTTTGCATGGTGTTTCTGTTACCAGGTAGTTACCTGTGCAGGAGTAATAAGAGAAAGCCTGGTCGACTTTTCTACTTGTTTCGACTGCGTGGCTTCAAGCCTCATATGACAACGACAAGCTTTATTTGTCCGATTCATCAATGTCAATCATAAGCTCAGCTACGACTAGCTGACAAAAAAAAAGAAAAACTCAATTAAGAGGGGGATTTCCGGTGACTTCTTTCGAACGGTAACTTCATGCCATTCGCCGAACCCACCTGACCACTTCTACATCTGCATTTACTGCCCCTAAGAGTTGGCGGCAAATGAATGAACGCCACCAAGACTTGCGATGTCAAATGATGAATCACAAAGCGGCCTCGAAGGGGCGTGACAGGGAAGAAAAAAAGGTCGAAATGAAGGGCATCTATGTACGTGGGGCTAGAGTGTCGTTGACTGGAGTCTTTAAAAGCCGCTTCACACGGCAAGAAGCAGGATATGAGAAGCATCTGGGGACCGTTTATGAGTACTGCCCCACAAGTACTATTCACCATGCAGCATCGTTGCTTCACCGTTGTAGTGTTCACCGCGCTGCAGATATCGCTAATGCTGGCTCAGGAGGGTAGCAGCGTACCGGGCAGCTTTGAGATGAGATTTTGGGCTCCTACTCTAAGATTGCACAGCGCGTCATTATTGTTCAGCCTGCAGGGGAACTCTAGGACTTATCTAAATTATCTGTAGTAGGCCTAGCCTAGCTGTGATTCCTCTACTTCGATCATGGCGAGCAGGAAGGGTTCCCTGGTACACGAGTCAAGTACTTCATAATCGAACCACTTACCGATTAGATTTAGAATGAACTTATAGTAGTAATCAGAAGAAATGAGCCAGAATGCCCGAGCAATAATTTGCATGCATATATATATATATATATATATATATATATATATATATATATATATATATATATATATATATATATATATATATATATATATATATATATATATATATATATATATATATATAGCCTAAAGATTGGAATCTGCTTTATGGGCGAGTGCATGCCGTTGGGTAGGTTAGCGGGAAAATGATGATCACCTCTTATATTTTCATGTGCGCCCATTCATCAGGGCCTGAAAGCTTCTGCATTTCTGCTGCATCGAGACACAGCCTCCTTCAAAGGTTCGAGCATTTCCCAATGCTTAGGCAGAAAAACCTATAGCCACTTTATTGAAGACTGCAGGTATAAATATTTTCCGTCGTTGTACATGAGCGTCATTTCATTGCAGGTGACATTTATAGGTATGCAGTTGATCCTCGGATCACCGAAATTCTACTAAAGGCGTGGGTTAACTTTCGATAGGAGAAGACAACGTTTGGTCGATATAGGGGGATTTTAGACGATAGTAGAAGCTTTTGACGTCCGCAAAATGCGTCCTTCTGTACAGAAAAAGCACTTGGTTGAAAACGACGTCGGCAATAGCTAAATGAGTGGAATAAACGAAGTCCGCTTCGGTTTCGTACACTTCGTGGATGAAATATCTCTAGCTGGGCGCTCGTGCTCCTAGCAAAAACAAAATAACAAAAAAGGCATCTTCCATATCCGACAGCTACGTCTACAAAATGCCCGCAGCAGCACTGCACTTGAATGTCCTGTAGGAATGGAATTCCCGAAAGATCAGAGGAGCAAGTACTCTTGAAGATTTGCGGAGATTGAAGAATGGTTATCTATCTGTCCATGTACTACAAATAAAGATAAAAAAAATTGGCGGAGGATCATGCGATGTGATGCGACATGTCTACATATGAAGTATTAGAATTACATGATTTTACACTCATCTACATCGAATCACGTGTTTGAATTGGGGGAGGTGGCGTGTGTGAATCCGCCATTTTGGGGAATGTGAGCCTTGCTGCTTACTCAGTAAGAGATGAAACCAAGCACATACACACAAAGCGCACGTGCGTGGTGTCCTTGGAACACTTTAACAGGTCCTTCGTTGCACTTATCCCCGTAGCTGCGTTGCACCAGGGTCTGATTCTAGCCTTTGTTCGCCAGGCTTAGGATAGACTCTTATCAAAGCCCTAATTGAGTCAGTAATTTTCTGTGTGACGTAAAATGACTGCTGGTTCAGATTAAATATTCATAGTTTCGTCGTGCGCCACATGATGAGCGCAGGCAACTGATGAATTTCAAGGCATTACTGGAGAAGATGGAATTCAATCTTCAGCTCATAACGATGAGTCGAAACGAAGTTGGCTACAGACCCTTTTCTCAAGCATTTCACACCTGAATAACTGAATTCCGAGCATGGGAGAGCTTTAATACAGTGAACAACTGTTGCCTTTACGGCGACGCTGAGGATTGATCCGATGACCTGGCGCATGCGGAACAGATGCTGTAACACAAGGCGACCGATTTTCTATAGCATGTAGCTTGTATATGTTGTATCAAGGCGAACAGCGTAGATGCAAATGAGGGGACGCCTGTTCATATAACACAATTCTGCACATCAAATCGGAGAAGAATCAATGACTGGCAATCAAAAATATGCTTTTCCAGCAACCAGAATGTCATGCTTTTTATGAGGTAACAAACCACTGTTTGTCTTAACATAAGTTCCTCAAGATGTTTAATTCGTCCACACCTTTTAAAAAAATTTCCACAAGTCGTCGCCATTTCTGACAGTGACAACAATACCATTTTTGAATGCATGACAGCGATGAGAGTGCACTTTAACGAGGAGCCAAAGACAGCCGAATTCGTCTGGTTGCTCAATGGTAACGATACCAACACACCGTGAGTTTGCTTATCTGTGGCTTTAGAAAATACTGTCGGTTTCAATTTCATTCCGTCCTTACTGCCACAGAGACATTTTGGACTAGGTTTGTGCGAAACGCAACGTTTGTTTTCATATCGATCACTAAGGAAGTCGCAGTAGCATTGAAGATGTAAGTGGGTGATATAATATATATTTACTTCTTTTGCAATCAAGTTTTCTCTGAAATAATCTAGCCTCACTATACTTAATTTGTCTGTTCGTAAGCCTGAGATCATCGCGCTGGTACAATTCAGCATGTTCAATTTCGCGGTAAGTACCTCGCCGTGCACAACGTTAGCTGGCTTGTACAGAGAAAAAGCTATAATACCGTGACGGGTGAGCTTTGAAGTGAGCAAAGAAAATAAATGCTTCCTGAATATTTAAATCCGGCAAACACTGGCTTTTTTTCGCCCTAAGTTGCTGACGTAAAGGTCTCGGAGAACTCAATTTTTTTTTATGTTACTTACCTTGAACTAAAAATATTCCCCACAGAGATAAGTTAAAAACCGCTGCAGTGTTTAGTATCTTTATTAAAGAGGTGACTAGATCATGACTGCATGCGTATATAAGCTGAAAAATAGAATTATAAGGAACGCTACGTTGCTTTAGGAAAAAATGAGTGCTATATGTCTTGCCTTTGAGTTTTGTTCTGCTGCGAAAATCATAGAATGAGCACGTTGTATATAGCCGACCTCTATGGCAAATTGCCGATATATCAAGGATATAAAGAATGTTCCTCGCACGTTGTACCTTTATTCGTTTTTGCCTGGGCTGATATTTAGCAAAAAAATTTATTTACAACGGCACAACACACCTGAATAAACTTTTACAGCTGCCTGCATGCAATGTATTTTTCAATGCGCACTAGCAGAAGAGACAGAAGCTATTTCGCAGAATGGTCCTTACTACAATATTTGTCTTCTAAAAGCCTTAGACAACTGACGAAATAAGGGCTCAAGCTGCTGGCGAATACTAAATTGATCGAGTGTAGAGGAGGAGAAAATGTGCAGCTTTCCACAGCGTGTTCATCTTCAAGCCATAGTCGCTATACCCTTTCACGTCATTTTGTCATGACATAAGACCAAATGCTTATAAAATAAATTTTAACGCGATAGCTTTAAGGGTCCCCTTCAGCGGAAATCTTGGCGCCGTAGCTCATGTTGGCACGTCAAGATAATTGGTATTGGTCGAAAGGGTCACAGCCTCACAACCACATGACTCCTCGTGAGGAAGAATTCAAATACCCCACTACGAATGAGAAGAAATGTCGAGCCCAAACTTTAACAGCAGTCTGTTGGTTTGTGGGGCGGGCTTCCAACCCCTCCACGTCTACGGAACGTTGGACTCGGTTAAATGGAGACCTTTTGTGACGCCTTGTGTGAGTCCTGTCAAATAGAATAAGGAACCATTCCCCGGTCTGCGCGGTGATACGCAAAGGAGACCTGATGACTCTGAAGGGACCAATTAGTGCTCTCGCTTCATAGACTAAAGTTGGAGCTTAAGTGATCCCCGAAGATTTAAAATAGATGCGGGTGATTTCTCTTCATTGCCAAATCCAGGTGACGATATTATATCATTGAAACCCGCTCCATTGAATCTTTACATTGTATTTCTGCTTAATTGCTTCTAGGTATAATTCATTCATTATATTCCGATCCCTTTCATAAGCTTCCTCTATAATTGGCTGTGGCACCATTACACCTTCACTATCTGCATGGTGAGCCAGCAGACATGGGGGCTGATGCAATCGAAGAAAATGTAATGAAAATAATTCTTGTGTGAGATTTTTTTATTAGGCGGTAATTAAAACATTTGATACAGAGCTCATGCAAGAATGTTTTGATCTTTGCTACAGGAACAAGGTCACTTTCAACATCGAAGAGGGGAGCAGCCCAGACATATTCTTGTACAGGGTGGGCTCAGGTACCTATCTTCCATTTTCTTACGTTATTACTACAGCCGTAGACTCCTGGTGCGATCTATGCAATGAAACCACAAAATGCAGTCTGTTTTCAAGAGTTGTTAATATATAAACAGCTTGAAGCTCGCAAAGTTATGCTGTTTGAAAAATATAAAATCTTGACAGAAACTTGTCGAGCCAGATAAGATTACGCTTCATTGGTAAGAGAAAGCAAACAGCGAACTCTACTTTTAAATCAGTTCGCGAATTTATCTTGTGACACCTCCCGGAAATTATGACTATAACCTCAGGACAAACTGAAAAAAAAAGAAATTCAAAATTTCGAAAAAGAAATTGCCCCTTGGTGATACTTTCGAGCGGCAAAAAGAATAGTTGCACAACCGAATTGAAGAATAAAAATTGAATTATTAATGCGAACCAAACACAAAGCGAGCATATATCACTGAAATTCGCATTATCTTTAATGGCCACCTGGCCATTGTTTTGCAGCCGACGCATCATCTAAGGTTGGAAAGTTCCTCTACACTGATTACAAACTCTGCGGAATCAGCGATGTGCCTTACCCCGGACGCCGTGAGTGAATATAAAAACGGACCGCACAAAACAACTGTATACGAATCTTTTATTCTGGCAACATTACTAGGCAACAAAGGATACCTTAAGGCTGGTCAGTGTGCTTTAAAGGACTATTGTTTCTCACAACTAATGAAAGAATTTGTTCATGAAAGCCAAACTCGCAGTGGTTGCTAACACGAGAACTTGCACGGAATGGGTAGATGTAAGGTGCTTAGACATCAAGCGGCTGGTTTCACGCACCAGTTATCCAGGGCAATTTCCAAAATTTTCAACAGAATTAGGCAGTAAAGCCAGGCGTGCCAGAACTTCACAGCTAGAAGAAATCATCCCCTAATGTTACCACACATTCGTATCCTGTGAAACAAAATCAATTTTTGAGGCCCAGCACTTGAAAAAATGACCAAAGTTTACGTTATGCCACGTAAATTGCAAACCTCAAGGAACGGTAAACTCAGTATCGCCATTGGTCTGTCCTAATTGTACAGCGGACCCTGTACACGTGCCTTTCGTGCGATAACAACCCTCTCGTACGATAATGGCAATGGGTTGGCTCATTGCGTTAGTCTTCCCATGGCGTAATAGCTTTAGGTTATGCTACAAAAACTGCTGAGATATGGTGTGAATCAAGCACCTTTCTAAAGTGTTCAAGAATTAGTTCAGGTTCCGCACTGTCAAAAGTATTGGACAGTAATTTGCAGTATCTATGGCACATTTTATACATTTATCAAGGACACTGAAATAATATATCCGTAACAGGAAGTTGTCCCGAAAATCTGGACCTGCATTTTTCGGAATTGGCAGCTGAAGAAATCAGCTTCCTTGGCGTTGTTGAAAGTTCATATATATTATCACATCTCTTTTGAGAGCAATCGAAAAGAAGTTTTTTTAACCGCTTCTACTTTCCTTCCACAGATTGCGTACTCCGGGCTCCGAAAGGCAAAGAAGATTCTCTCCTCGAAGAGTGCCTCAGGCAGTTCTCCAAGTACTGCGGTGTCGAAACTCCGTCCTACAGCAAGGATATCTGCCAGAATAAAGGCACCCACTAGTCATGTACAATTTCTTTGCATCTTGTGGGACATCATTTACCTAAGGACATTTGTTTCATCTATAGGCTTATCAGCAGTTAACGGAAATCTGGCGAGCCACCTAGATGGTATTCAGCTCAGAATACTTCCCTATTTTTATGATGACGTGAGCGCGCTGAGGGCCTGTGTGAATGTGCCATACAGCCGCAGCGCCTGCCTATGGCACTTGTTGCAGGATGCACTACTTTAGCTCTCGAAACGAAGCAATGAGGCCAAAATTTTTCTTTAATCAGTGTTCCTATAAGGCACTCGTGAAATCTCTCTCTCTCAACGCGGCTGCTTAAATCGAGTGTTATTGGGTACTCAGAATTTGCAGGTGCATCATGCACAACCCACCCCATACGACCCAAGGAAGACTTTAAGATTGCGGTGCGCACGGGATATCATTCATAATGGTGCCCAGGATAGTCTTCCTGCCTGTAACATAAAACTTGTTCACATATTTTTTCAGTCTCATTTTTGTCATGCAGTGCAATATGCAGCATTTATTTCATAAAATATCTTTACAATCCGAAATTTGTATGATTGCGTTCTGAAAAGTCGAAAGCAATTAAAAGCTTTGCCATAGTTTTGATAATGGTGATGAAGACAGATTTTAGTGGCGCGAGGGCAAGTTTGCCACAGAGCATCATGGCACGATATATTTCGAGAATAGATGTGGTCATTGACACATTACTTAAGGGTATCGCCCTAAAGGTGCCTTGCATCGGGCTAAAAGAAGGCTTCTATCACTGTAGAACCGTCGGGTACCCGACGTCTGTGCGTATCCAACCCTACATCTTTAGCATTCGAGGCGGATTTCAAAACGACTGGGATCCCGCCGCGCTTTGTTCTTTTAACATTGTGTCTAATAGCACGTCTATGCATCGGTACGAGCTTTTTGCAGATATTATTTACGAAGTAGCCAAACCGTGGCCCTGCTGCACAAACTTAATAAACGACAGAACGAGACATAAATACAAATGTAAATACAACTGCCGAAGCTAGAAAGGTGGCACATCAACAATGAAGACCAATCTGGCGGAAAGTACCTTTCGGTGTGTCCTTGTTTGACGAAATGTGTTGGAGGGGAAACGACAGACTCAACATTCCGGTCCAACATGTCCGTTTGCCACAGGCTGTGCTGTGGAAATAGCAAAACGATGCAACTGAGTTCGTAGTGATTTCGACTGGCCATTATGCATCAGAATGCATGGTAATTGAAAGAAGACTTTTTTTCTACCTATGTTGAAGAAAAACTGAAAATCAAAATAAATGGACGACGCTTAACCTAGCAGCAGCAGAAGAATGTGATTGCATTAGAGGTCCCTCCCAAGCAAGTACTCCTTCTCTTTCATGCATTCAAAGATCACAGGGAGTCCCCATATGACTACTGGCGCGTGGGTGTAGTGGTTGAGCGATGCGCCGCGACCGCGGGAGGTGGTAGGAGTCGTAAGACTCATTTTTCGCATATGGTTCTCAGGCTGGCTGTCTTCCTAAATGTGAGCTGATGCGCAATTCCGCGGTGGGTATGTGATAATTGCATTGATTTAAAAAAAATAATAAGACAAGATCATTTTCTTGGCTCGCAGGTATTCACCTGGCCAAGCGGGTGACCCCTTTTTACACTAGTACAAAAGCTTCCAGTGAGCCGCTTAGCCGTTGTCAGCGAGATTCCTCTGTGGTCCCACCGAGCTATGGGCAGCTAGCCCTAGGTGGCCCGCCTGCCACCTACATGGCTGCCCTAGGTGGCAGGTGGACCACCTTGGTCACGTGACCTTGTGACATCGTCATAACCTACGTAACGAATGGTGCACAAACTGCTACCCCTGTAGGTAGCAGTTCAAATAATGATTGGTCGCAAGGCGTTCCACGGGACGAACAACCTGCGCCTGACAAGCCCCACCGGTGGCAGAAACTTCCGTCGCGAGGCAGTTACGCATTGCTTAACCACTGCGCCACTGCACCAGGAAGAAATTGATGATTCCCAGCTATCCTTGAATGTAAAGTAGAGAACGACTGGTTACGCATATATGGGCATTAACCTATTAACGGAATCACGACATAGTCTTAAAACGGAGCTTAAGCGTTCCCCCCAGTTTTATTGCGCTAGCAATAAGGTTTGCTGTTTTAACTTGGAGAAAGGAAATGGCGCAGTATCTGTCTCACACCTCGGCGAACACCTGAATCGCGCAGTAAGGGAAGAGATAAAGCAGCGACTAAGAGACGAAATGAAGAAAGAGGTGTCGTAGTGGACGGCTCCGGAATAATTTCGACCACCTGGGGATATCTAACGTGCACTGACATCGCACTGCACACGGCCGCCTTTGCGTTTCGCCTCCATCGAAATGCGGCCGCCGCGGTCGGGTTCGAACCCAGGTACTCTGGCTCAATAGCCGAGCGCCCTAACCACTGAGCCACTGCGGCGGGCAATAATGATTATACTCACCGATTTTTGCCAATCTTAGTCTCAAGCCTGCTTGACCTTGAAAACTGAGCCGCTAGCCGAAACCATAGTATTAGCGCTCTAAATTGGCATTTGGCCCAGCCGCGTTAAATCGTCCGTCATTTTTTTCGTGACCCGTGGCCGACGTCGTCTTTCCTCGAAAAAGTGACATGTAACGCCGCCGCAATAAAATTGCATCTCTGCAGGAAATTAAGAGCCGTTCGACAGCGTATCGCACTGACGTCTGAGAAGAGACAAAGATATTTTCTTTAATGCTTCTCGTTTTATAAGCTAGAGCTTCGTAGTGGTGTTTGAAGGAAAACTTTATTACGCAAGTCGCATTCGGCGTTTCACGCACTCGCACTAGCACATAATTCGTCTTAACACGAGGGTACCAGCACTGATACCAATTCCTCGTAGAGATTTTCGCATGGAACAAATACGAGTAGGTTTAGGTAGGTCTTGGATGGAATTCTCTCAGTTTTTGCGGGTTTGCGATTCAATTTTTTGCGCTCTTCAAGTCAACACAATCTGCCTTTAAAAACAGCTGGCTTGCAGAAAGGCAGATCGTCCATGGTATTCGAGAGAAGCCGCAGCGATATCGAGTTAAACACCAGCGGACGCGGCAAAGCACAACGAACAGTGATCGGAATGGCGAACGACACGTCCGGCCCAGCCAAAACGATCCCTAAAAAAGTGACTGGTGACCAATGTAGTTAGGGACCACCCCCGAAGCCGGAGATGCTGTTACGTTTCTCGGGAAGAGGTCACCAGCTGCGGAACCACATGCTTCCCACGATGCGACCTGATGAAACTAGCGATGGTAGACCGTCGAACACCTGCCGTCTTCGTATCGCTGTCTGCAAACACCCGACTGGCACAATAGAAATAATTGCGAATAACAGATAGAGTTTTACGCGAAACGTAGATACGTATATGAGAATTTGCGCTGATACTCTAAGGTGTGCTATCGCTCTAAGCAAGGAACATTCACCAGTGTCGCGGCAGGACAAGAAAGGCCTCGCAAGGAGTGTGTCGTGTGTCGCGTAGGCTGCAAGGTCCGTTCATATACATCCACTCCGAGAGCTGACAACGTGTGATGAGAAAGGGCTTCGCATGCCATTTAGCGGTCTCACGTGATCTTTTGATACGTCGAACTTTACCCTCCAAAGCAACGAAGCTTTCTCTTTAGTTGATGAAGAGTGTATAAAACCTCTTGTCGAGCCCTTTATTGAGATGTCTCATTTTTATTGCTGCCATAAGTAGAAATAAGGCTTCTCGCCCTCGGCCCGCCTCTGCCTCGGCAACCACCCCCAGATATCTGAGTTCCAATGGCCTGACATCTCGCACAGTCGACGCTACCCTTGAGCTCCACTCCAGCACTAAGACTAGCGCCACAACTATTTCGAAGTCGCGGGATTCGCTCAAGTGCGGGCATGAAGTGTTTATAGTTGTGCATACTTATGTTGAAATCAAGTAACGCACTGCACATGCAATGACTTGAACTTGCGGGCACGGGTCGGACACGAATAATACTAGTGGAGGTTTAGCAACGAGACCGATAAAACTGGGCCCTAGTCTGGGCTGATAAAGAGATCACGGTATGTTTTATTTCTTACTTCTATCTTGGGGGCTGCTGAAAATAAAATTTTTCTCTCACTAATATAATTACACACGGTTTTTACCGCGTGCTGGCCAAACGTCTGAGAAATGAAATAATCCGGGCGCTAAAATCTATTCAGAGTTCTTCGTTGACAGGGTATAAAACAAAGCTGAACAACGTTATTTTGTCGGCCAAGTTTCATCAGCGTCAGTGACAGTGCGATGTCTACGTAACTATGGACGCTTCAAAAGGCGGTCCGCATCTCCAGGCTCAGATTTACTTCTCGCGAGTCGACATTCGAAGGCTCATAAAAACTGCTTACTGGAGACTAATCGCCTTTACTGTGCGTATTCATCTCTCCAAAACGCACGTCTAGAGTATAAGAATTTAGCGCATACGATGCAATAAACGGGTGCTTATGGCTTTAGTTAACGTAAAAAAAAGACGCTAGTGCTACCATGAAATCAACCCGCAGAGTAGTGTTCATGAAGGCTAAACAAATAATGGCATTGCTACGCTTACGAGGATGCTTTATAATTTAGATATCATGGGCAGTGAAAATTACTATTATTAAAAATCTACAGGCAGCGCTGCATATTTAGTTACAAGTGTATCTAAAGATTTCTTTTTGGTTGTCGCAGCTTTGAGCTACTCACACACAAGACCATTGTTCAAAAAGCCGTGTAGCCGAACCGGCCTCACTTTCTCTTCAATTTTGTGTTTACTAATTTCTTACACTGTCGTCGGCACTTAAGCGCCCTGGAAGGCTGCTTGTACCCTTGTGTAGCCGGAGCCTACTTGCACACAGCGAGAAATGTTGCTCAGGGATCTGTTGCGCTGCTGGAGAAACCAGTCTATGCCAGTCCCGGGCAGGCGCTCGGGGTGAGGTTGGCGGGCCCGTGGCTGGGCTGGGATCGACCGGGCTCCGGACTCAAAGTAGGACCCGTGCAGTGCTCACAAGGATACGCACGTGAAATGATTCATTTTGATTCAATATCGCCGCTTCGCTGCTCTCTTGTCTCTTGAAACTAGGAAGGCATTGGCTAAACATTATTATGTTTTCCATTCACTCCTTCCAATGCCACAGGTATTATCTGATGTCATTTTTGCAGCAGAACCTTTGAAATCATCGTTCGATATGAGTTCAGGTCTTCGGACACGTTTTCAGTTGTCATCAGATCAGCACTAGGAACACCTTGCTATCCATTGTAATTGCTTCCTTACGCTCAACCTTTTTTGTGCTGAGCACACATGCCGTCATTAGCACAGGCCAGGTTTATCTATATTTTTAAGGTCTCTTATGTTATGCTTAGTGCGTATGCGCGCAATGACAAGGCGGCAGCAGCGAAAGAGACATGCTGCAGATAAACGAATGCTCTGCATACTGTACAGGAATAGATTTCTATCGTTCAGCATGGTTAATACACTCTGATAACCGCTTTAATTTTTCGACCACTAAACCAAAGCCGGCGGCGGCGATATCCCGACACGTATAGCTTTTGTTCTAGCAGTTCTGACAGGAGTGTTGTTGACGATTTAGAACTTGTTTCCGACAGTGACGCTAAATTAGCTTTCAAGCTTTAGATTTATTCAGATGACGACGATTGCGACGATGACATGCTGTGTAGCGCACGTTAATTACTTGTGATGAAAGCTTCTTATGTTTGGACGATGCAACCTTTATGCTCTTTGCAGTGTGTTACAGTGTATCGTATGAAATATATGCGGCTGTCTCAAACCATTACTATGGCATGTACTGAGAGAAAGGCGCCCTTTTTCTTATTAAAATTTGTGCGTTAATTGTAACCGTAAACTAGTGAAGTAATATATATTGAGGATCAGACTTCATGCAAGAAAGTATGACTGGTTTAGAAATTTTGGCGATTTCGATAAGTTTTTCGGCAATTAATCTTACGGTTAAAGGTTAACAAGCACTTATTTACTAAAGGATAATAAGCCTCTTTACAGCATTACTCCAAGTACTCTCCTCACTACCAAATGCCGCATGTTTCGACACCATAAAAGCCAAAACCGTGAGAGCTAGGTTACCCACGTAAATGGTTGCACTCTATGGCAGACATGGTGGAAGTTCTCGACTGAGGTTATGCTGGGGATGACCACGTAAGGAAAGTAAACACGTCCTCCTGCTGTCTGATGGCGACACGTAACAGCGAGACGACACTTCCTTCACGTACTTCTTTTGGGAGGCATATGCCCCGCTGGCAGCATATGCCTTGATCTGACCACGATGAACAATAGTTGTTGCGCAACAAATGCTAGCTGCAAATGGTACAAAACAATATGCCCTGTAAATTAGAAAAGAAGTTGTGCCAAGGGCTTGCTTTGGGCAGGTTTTGTTCTAGGGGCACTAAGATAATGTTATGCTAGCTTTACTGCTGTTCTAAGACTTTGTTTAAACTACAGTCAGAATTGTGAATAAAAATCAAAATGAGAGAAGCGGCTAACCTGTGTTGGAAAAAAATGTCTTTCGAATATTTCTTGATGGGGAGGAAATGCGACACTATTTTACCTATTCAAATGATAAGTATATTACTACGCTCTTTTCATTGCCTTTCACTCAGAAATCTCTTAGAATAGTGGTTCGAATAGAATTCTGGAATCATTCATTTTCTGTTTTTATTCGCATTCTGATTCTGTTCTCATTCATAGTATTTATAATGTCTTTCGGTATAAATTTCTTCTTATTTATTCTGTGTCTAACTCCTCTCCTCTACAATAAGAGAGTGCAAACTGCTCGCCGGCCGTCCGTTTTGTCCTTCAAGGCATTTTGAACCCACCGTTGGGCCTAAACACCTGATATATTGCGCTGTGATAGACACCGCTCAGATGTTTTACTGGGAACTCTAATGAGTAGACTGGGCCACCTTTTGTCAACGTTCACGCACTTGGACAGTTAGTCTTAGCTCATGTCTGCAATGCCAGCTGTCGAATTTTGCGGTCACCCGCCGTAGTAGTAGTTTTTTGTGTATTAGGAAATAAAAAGT